>NW_025967903.1:3693-25000 GCF_021869965.1 Rhincodon typus | reverse complement strand
CCATTGTGTTTGACACCTGCCATCAACTCTATTCTTTTGTCACGAAGTTACCCCATTCCCAGTTATGAACGGGAGGCTAAACAAAACCATTTGCAACCTCTTCAAAATACTTGACTTGGAGTTGAACTTCTCTTCCCCTTTCCTCTTCCTCACACAACTTCCACCTCGGTCTCATCTTTGTCAACAACACCAGTCTGATTTTCACCCTCAGCTTATCTCTTGCCGAAACCTTATCCATGTTTTGATTACCTTCAGAATCAACAATTTAAACACTCACTCCATCAGCTTCACATTTTTCACTTTCGATTCTTAGCTAATTGAAGAAATGCTGCTATTGGCCTAAACAGCATCACCTCTGGATTGGCTTCAGGCCCGCCATCCCTGGATTTTAATATTCTCACCATCATTACACAGTGTCTGAACCTGACTGAGAATTGTCCACAGTGCCAAAGTCCAGCCACTGGCACTAGGAGGGATAGATCATTTTGCTTCAGCAGATGGCAGTCTAATGGCTGCAGGTGAAGAGATGATAGCCACTGTTGGGCCCTGCAGGTGGAGCAGGAGCTCACATTGTTGGAGGTGCACCCTCACAACCAGGGCCTGGGGCACCAGGGCCTTTCAGGACATGACTTTGCAAGATATGTGCAAAGTTCTTTTTGTATAAACCTGATTTACTGGTGGAAGCAGAATAACCATTAGTAATGTTCAGGGATTTCAAAGAATGGAATTGAGTCGTACAATGGGGCTATTTTAGTGGAAGCAATTGCCTGTTATCAGGTATATATTTAACAAGACAGCAATGCCATTATTTACCATGTAGGAAATGGACTTGGTAGCAATTTTCAATTATTAGGATATTATCAGGAATATGTAAATATCTCCTTTGGCATATACAGGAAACAGCAGACACTCAGTATATTAAAAACTGCAATTGAAAAGTGTTAAGCTTTTTGTCTGATGACCCTTGAATGTACTCCAAAATATAACAACTACTTCTTCAAATTACTTTCTTCACTATTTTATTTATAGAAAAGGTCATGAAGCTGTGGGAAGTGAGTGTTCCAGCTGAGGCTGTATTGGGATTTGAATTATAATACTGTACAGAGCAATAGTGTTTCACAGGTCAGTACAATGTTCAATTGCAGCAGGTTGAATGAATTCTAATCACGAAAGCGAATGATAGTGTGCATCTGGTCCTTGGCTCACAAACTTTCAGATGTTTCCTCTTTTTTCTAAGAACTCTCAATTGTTTATAACAAACTCCGGTAAATAAAATGGTACTTTAAAATTTTCAGTTAGCCATTTTTTTCATCCTTTTCACAAAATTATCAAACCGTTGTGAATTGATATGAAAAGTAATCAAACTTTGTGCTATTAAAAAAACAACAAACTTCTACAGTGGCTGTCATGGATGACCCAAACCACTTTACAATGTTCAAGTGTTGGTCACTATTCTTTTGAAGGAAACATGACAGCTGATTAGAGGGTAACAAGTTGCCACAAACAACAATATAATAATGGTTATATAATCAGTGTTTTTACAAAGTTGAAGAAGGAATAATTATTAGCTAAGAAGCCAACAATAGCTCCTTCTTTGAAATAGTGCCACAAAAATTTTTTGTGTTCATGAGAGAGACCAGATGGGACTTTGATCTCACAACTACTAAGGACTCTTGGGAACTGTGTAGAATACATCTGTTTCCTTCAGGTATTCATGCAGAATTCAATTGTTCATCCCCAATGTCTGTGCAGAGTGGAGTCTAACACACATTAATATTACCTCCTTCTGAACCATTACCTTATATAACATCGCCTTCCAAACCTTTTTATCCTGAACTTAACCATTATACAATCATGTATAGAACTGTGCTAGATTAATTTCTATCCCATCTCCACCCAAGTCTCTGAGTTCATTAATGCTCATGGTCTAAATGTTTTCCAGTTTCCTCAGAATGTATACTCTTCAGGCTTGGCAGAAAGGTACGTCTTATCCTTGAGGACAGTTGATCTCAGTTCAGATCCATGGATTATTTCTCTGCTCAAAGATATTCTTTGTGGAAAATGTCATTCCTGATAGACATAGTCATTGGTCATTAGCTTTACTGGAGGACCCTTAAACTTCTGAATTTCCTTTGAAGGTGAACTATTTCCTGTTGAAGCAAATCTTTTCTCTCAGTCTGCTGATATGCCTGGGTTGAAGTGTTCAAGCTTTTTCCTTAAGCCATTTAATTAGATTGGATAATTAGGATTGTCATTAGGAAACTATGAAATTTGAGTTGTTTGAATTACTGCTTTTATTTTAAACTGTAATTTCTGATCAGTATACCTCTGGTATCTTTTCTAATTGAATAAAGTCATCCAAGGTATGTAACTGGTCGAATAGTAGCGTAGTTGTACTCTACTGTATAGATCTCTTTGTGACTGTGACCAAGAGTACTCCAACTAGTCAGCAGCAGAAACTTGTCCTACGTCTGCACATCTTGTAGAAGTGACGTCCAGTTTTAGAAATATATAATTTATTTTCTATGGCTGGACTTTGTCTGTGCCTCTGAGGTCTTATTGTCCCAAAGTGCTTAAACTGACTCTTAGCATCAACTGTTTGACTTGCTCTCTGTTTTTACTGGTCATATGGCTCTTTAGAAGATCCATATCTTATAATGTGAATACGTTCTGATGCTCTTCTGAGGTACAACTGTTCTTTCCTTCTCAGGAGTTGTCTCAAAATATTCCTGGATTCCGCTTCCAGCATGATTTGAATAACTTACTCCAATATTAAATCTTCCTTGACCTGTATGAAATCTGACAAAGTTTCACCTGTATCCAGCAACAATTTTATCTTATTTTTAATTGTCTTATTTTTCTTATGGTTCTGATTTTAAAGCTCCAAGTTTTCATTAATCCATAGAGGTCATTATCTGTAGATTTCCCTGGAAGTTCAACTTTCCTCATTCAAGAATTTTATTTGTTCTTAAATTGAAGCAATCATCAAGAACATTTTCCACTCCCAGTACCCTTAATAAGCTACTAATATTTCTCTAGTTTTTTCCAAAAAAGGACTCAGACATTATATGTTAGTTGGACCAGCCTGGCTATTGCATATCCTTGTTACAATCTTTCTTCTTCAGAAATCCATCCAAGACAGTTTGATGCTAGATGCATACAATCTTATACTTTCTGTACATTGCCTGCATTAGGCATATATATGAAGGAACAAAAGCTGGAGATCTATTGGGCACCTAGCTGCCTCATGGAGTCCAAGGCATAAATGCTGGATAACTGTTAGAAGCAGAATTATATTATACAGCAAATTATTGGGAGTTCTCGGTGGTACCCAGTACAGTAATTAAACTTCTTACACTTTTTCTGTAAGTATGGAGTAGTAACTTTGGCAGTGTTGGGTGTGACATCCTTGTGCAAGAAAGGTGACTCTCCCTACTTTTATTTTACAGTTTCTACCAGGTATTTTTATAGTCTCAATAGATTTCTTGACTTTTTCCTTCTTAACAATGTTGTCCTCCCTAAATGCCACATAATCAAATGAAGGGAAATCAACAATTACTCTTTTAAACAATTGTAAGGCTTTAAACCTTGCTGCTGCACAGTATTCCTCCCCTGCAGAGTGAGTAAGGTCCAAGTTAGATATTTCTGATGTCTGGACCTTGCTTATAATTGTTCATTTCAAAATCTGTTCATGTGAAATTTTAAAAAATATAAATACATTAAATTTCAAATTCAATTATCTGATAAAAAGATAGTAATCAACAATTTGAATTTCAATTTTTGCTGAAGCTCAAATAATTGAATAGAAACCCTGTTTATAGTATTGATGTTCAGTCATCTGTAGTTCAGAAAAGTTTACAAAACAAGGGTCCAGTAATCTTCACTCCTGCCTGGGTGAAAACAAATATCTGACCTGGAATAGAAGGCTGCTTCTACTAACATTCAAATAAGAAAACCCTTAAATACATAAAGATTCCTGGCTGTGTATTTACTTCACCTGTGAAAGATTAACTGGAAATTGACTATCACAGCAACAATATTTGGAAAACACTGAGACTCAATAAATCTCATGGTTCTCTCCAATTACCCAGAAAGTGAGAGTGTGTGAACAGTTTGATGAGTACCACCCACAGGAATATTCTTTGGCCCTTTTGCAACCCAGATGTGAGATCATTGAGAATCAAACTGCAAGTGTATGTTTTTGTGAAATGGTTAAATAACAGAGCTCTCGAGCAAATTTTTAATCTTCTGTAAATCATAGATTAATTCAGAGATTCACTTCCAGAACTTACATGTAACACACCCCACACAAAACTGCAATAGCTTAATTGGGACAGTTAGAAATTTGTCCCTGGTAGAAATGTAGTTAAAGATGTTATTTTCACAGCATCATCTGAATTTGTTACTTCTGGAAGTGGGCACTTGTGTCAATGTGGTTTGTTTGCATATTTAGGAAATCTATGAAATCATGGAGTTTTTGTTTTGGTTTCCTTGTTTTACATGGCAGTGAACAGGGCAAAAAGAAGGGATGAGAGTGAATCCATCCAGCAAGATACTCACGGGTCATAATTACAATTCTAAGAAGACTAGCTTAAGAAGACAATTATGAACAGCAACTGCAGGTGAGAAGTAGGAAAACCTGTGAATTACCATGCCGTATCATTTTATTTTTGTTCCTTCGCAGGATGGGGATGTCACTGGGTAGCCTGATATTTATTGCCCATTCTCAGTTGCCCCGAGGGCAGTTAAGCATCAACCACATTGCTGCAGGTTTGGAATCACATGTAGGCTACACCAGCGGATAGCAGATTTCCTTCCCTTAAGGACATGAGTAAATCAGATGTGTTCTTACAATGATCGACAATCCTTTCATGGTCACCTTAATGGATGGATGGACCTGAAGATCCTGGGTTGTATTTATATAAAACAATTAACATCAAAAATCTCCCAAGGTGCCTTCACAGGAGAGTTTTCAAATATTTGCCACTAAGTTACATAGAAGGTTTTGTGACAGGTGACCAGAAGTTTGGCAAAGCAGGTAAGTTTTAATGAACATTTTCAAGGAGATGAGAAAGAGAGAGGGAGATATGGACAGGTTCATAAGGAATTCTCGGGAACTGAATACATTGCAGCCAGCGGTAGAGTGATGAAAAGCAGGAGACTAGCATTGGAAAATTAAGAGTTTGCTAGGCTGGAAGAGGTTACAAGAGCTAAGAAGATACAAGGATGAGAATGTTAAGATATTTTTAAAAATTCCATTTCAAGAATCAATGTACATCAGCAAGCGCAGAAATGATTGTTGAGTGGAACTTGGTACCAGTGAAAGTATGTACAGTCAAGTTTTAGATGAACAGAATTGTGTGGAGGGAGCAAGGTGGGAGGTCGACTAGGACAGCACTGAACAATAATTGTAAAAGCAATAAATCCGGATCTGTACATCAGTGTGTGGGCAGCTGGACCTATAAAATGTTAAGGGAATTATCCAGACAACTAAATATTTAAAATGCGATCAGGGCCATTGCAAAGGACACAAGAGTTTAACAGAAGACAGAGAGAGAACTGATAAATGGTAGTTTTGTAGCCTTGAGAAAAATATACAGCAATATATCCCAAGAGTTGGTATTAGGATCACTGGTCTTTTGAATATCTAATAATGGAATGAACTTGGATATATATACAGCATAATTTCAAGGTCATGGATGACATGAAACTCTAAAGTGTAACAAACAACGAGGATAGTAATAGATTTCTATAGGATATTGTCTGGTGAAATGATAATAACATGGCAGGTAAGATTTAATGCAGAGTAGTTTCAAGTAGTACATTTTGGTAAAAAGAATATAACAGGTAAAATATACTAAATAGTACAATGTCAAAAGTGGCACAGGGACAGAGAGACCCTGGTTATATGTGCACACAAATCTTTGAAGGTGAGAGGATACATAAAGATTACTGGTAAAGAAAGGATGGGGGAGCCTAGCTTATTAGAAAAAGACAGCAAGGATTAAAGGATGGAAGTGATGCTGTACAAAACACAATTAAGCTTCATCTGGAGTTGTGCTCAACACTCTGGGAGTGATGTCAAGGCCTTACAGAGTGTATAAAAGAGATTTACAAGAAGGGTATCAGGGATAAGGGATTTCAGTTATTTGGAGAGATTTGAAAAGCTGGATTTGTTCTCCTTAATACAAATAAGGTCAAGAGATTTGATAATTATCTTCAAAATCATGAATGGTTTTTGTCAAGTAAATATGGAGAAACTGTTTCCAATGGTTGGACCATCAGTAATCAGAGGACAAAGAGTTAAGGTGATTGGCAAAAGAATCAGAGATGAGATGATGGAACAAGTGCATGTTGCCATCAGGAGATAATTACATATATACTTCGTGGATACAGGTCCAATTGCAATTTTCAAAAGCAATTTGGATAAATTCTTAAGGAAGCCAAATTTTACTCGGCTACAGAGAAAGAGCAGAGGAGTGGGACAGATTGTGTAGCTACACTAAAGAGCTGACACAGGTACGCTGGACCAAATGGCCTTTAGTTCTGTATCAATGCATGATTTTCTTATTCTAACATCACAGAAAATCTAGAATCAAATGTAAGAACTCTTGGATGAACTTTATATCTTTGTAATTGGATAGACTGTTAGGCTGCTAAATCCTTTGCATTATACAGGAACATGGAAGCAGGATTTAGATCTTTGATACAATGAACATGGCATTGGTCTTGCCTTGTGGTAAAGGGCTGGTGAACCCAGATGCAGCTATTTCCTGAAATCCAAGCTGTCAGTCTCCCTGGACCTTCAGAACAAGGACACCACTCCCAAGAGCTACCAGCTAATTGGACAGAGACAACATTTCAAACACAACAGTACCCCTGGGCATAGTGACCACAGGTGGTACTCAGACAGCCCAGGACAAGAAGCAGCTATGGAGGCCATGGAGTGGGATAGCCTCACGGTGGGCAGACAGGCAAGCCCAGGTGTGGGTGGAGGGGGATATTGGTGTAGAGCAAAGTGTAGGTGTACCTGCAGGGCTAAACCTTACCAATGGCCATGACCCTGTAAGAGTGCCTGAACTTAAGTACAATTCACTCACTGGATCTATTTCTGACATTTAATGAGATCATGGCTGGTCTGAACACTAATTCAATTCATCTACTTTGACCCTATGTCTCTTAATGACCTTGAGTAGTAAACTCTAAGATTTGAAATTAATAACTGAGCTAGCAACTACTTCATTTTGTAAGAAACTGTGCCATAATTCTTCCACCCTTTGTTTGAAAACTTATTCCCCAACTTCTCTAGCTCTAATTTCAATGATATGTCCCTTTGACTCCTCTTCAAACAAAGCAGGTTCCTCTCTGTATATCATATCCACTCCTTTCAAAATCCTGAAAATCTCCATTAAATCATTCCTTAATCATCATATTTCCAGAAATTCAGGTCTAGTTTATGTTATCTCTCCTCATAAGTTAACTGTTAGAGCCTTGATAACATCCTGTGCTACACTTCTTCCAAGGTCTCTGAAACTTTCAATGATGCGGTGCTCAGAACTTCTCTCAGCACTTCAAAATGTCGTCTAACCAAAGCTTTCAAAGCTGTAGAAAACCTTTATCTCCCTTATAGTCCAACACTCTCATTAAAAGGCTAATGTTCCTCTGGCACTTTTGTTTTGTAGCTACTACGTCTCAGTTGACTATAAACATTAATCCCTAAATTTAATTGGAGCTGCACTTCCACCCTTTAAAAAGTCACCCAGCTCAATCCTATTTGCTGTAACATGAATTATCTTTACCTGCCTTAAAATGCATCTATCACATTTCTGTCCATTCACTTGATCCATCAATCTCTCATTGTAATTTTATGGTTTCGACTGTACACATTTTATACAACCAATCTTAATTAGAGTTTAAAGTTTAGAAATATCATTTGATAACCATTTTTATTTATATTGAGGTTTAACTCATTGAGCAATAAATTTGATGCTGTATTTAGTGGTATACTGCCACAATAGTAGTTTGAGCTGTTAAGTCATTTACCTTGTTTTCCCACCATTATTTCTTCCATTTTTTATAAACTTAATCATTTTAACATTAATTTTCTTTATGTATGTTTGCACCATTTATGCATTTTATCTGTTTGGATCTGGTGTATTGTGCTAGCCAGGAGAACATAGTTATCTGTAAATCTCACTACCTTCACCAATAGTCTCCTACTTTAATACCTTTCTGCGCCTCTTCTAGTCTTCCTTGTCCATGGGTTCTACATAGATAGGGGATGCAATAGCCTAGTGGTATTATTGCTGGGCTGTTAACCCAGAGATCCAGGTAATGTTCTGAGGACCTGGGTTTACATCCTGCCACTGCAGATAGTGGAATTTGAATTCAATAAAAGTCTAAAATTAAGAGTCCAATGAAGACCATGAATCTCTTGTCGATTATTGGGAAAAACCCACCTGGTTCACTAAAGTCCTTTAGGGAGGGAAACAGCCATCCTTACCTGGTCTGGCCTACGTGTGACTCCAGACCCACAGCAATGTAGTTGACTTTCAACTGCCCTCTGGGCTATTAGGGATGGTCAATAAATGCCGGTCTAGCCAGTGATGTCCTCATCCTGTGAATGATTTTTTAAAAATTATGTTAAAAAGAAATGGCAACAATAGAAAACCTTGCCACATCTCCTGTAGGTTTATGTTAAGTTCAGTTTCACCAAACACAATCCTGATTTTAGTAATTTTCCCTATGTTCAGAACTACAAATATTCTTTATCTCTCCAGTCAATTCCTATTACTTCCAACACTTTCAACTGCTTTTTCCAGTTCATCTGGTCAAAAACATTCTTCGTCAAAACTGCAAATATTTTCAATTTTCTTATATCCTGAAAAATGTCCACATTTTACCAAAAGTATTTGCTTGAACTTTGCTCATAAATTTGTGATAATAAGGGTGAAAAAACAAACTAACTCTTCAGCACAAATACTTGAAGAGATGGTTCCTGGGGTTTTCCAGACCTGAGATGTAGTTTAATCTCAGGAAGCACAAAGAAGCTTCAGACCTATCAATCTTTAAAACAGATACACAAAATTACTTTGTGTTATTTCAGGGTTTGTCTGACAATGATCAATGTAGCTCCTGCTTCCTTTCGTTCATCCATTATCCAATTCAGTAAGATTACTGGCCTAACTTTTGGCAAATTGTGGCTAGTATGGTACTCCTTTCAAAGACTGACCTTGTGAAAGATTCTCGTGAAGACTGCCTACAATGTTCTCCTTCAAACATTGTTTATTTTTCTATATTTATAGCCAGTTTCATAGAATACTAGCCTTACATTTGGTAATGTTCATATTTAAATAGTATATTTAATTGAGTAAATAAAAATAAAGTAAATATAAAATTTATTTTTCTTCATATCTGGATCCTTCACCCTGAATGTTGGAAAATTCGTTAGTATTTCAAAATGCAATTTAAAAAAAATCTTCAGGCAGTGCCAAAACTAATTTTCTCTTCAGCAATTATAGCTCGAAAGCACAGCTGAAAGCAGAACAAAAGTCTCTGCCTGTTCTTAGGTATAACTTAAAAGAAACCTGCGGTTTAAATTATATAGTCCATTGAGAATGGGCACAGGAATGACAATGCAGAATTCGCCCATGCCCATTGACTGCACACAGGCAGCACAGTTGCTGGTTGAAAATTATTTCAGCATACGACAAGCACGAAATGTGATATTGATTGGCTGAATGCCTGAGCAGGGGGCCAATATTGTGAATGGAATGCACCAGTTAAAATTAACCTGTAAAACTCAAATCTAGCATGTACCTCTTAAAGAGTAGACACTATTATGAAGAGATATTATCTGAAATAGTTTATCTTCATTTACCCTGTCTTTTCCTGTTAATATCTTGAGGACTTTGATCAGATCACCTCTTAACCATTTAAATTCTTGAGAAAACAGGCCTAATTTGTATAATATCCCCTCATAATTTAACCCCTGAAGTCCAGTACAATATTTACAAAACCATAAATACTTAATTTAATCAAAAGCAAGTCCATGTAAAAAGTTAGATTGTCAGGATTTATTAGGTCTAAATAATCGAGCCTTCAGTTTTTCCTCATACACCTCCTTTAATCTGCAAAGAAGCTTTCTGTTAAGCCCGTAAGTTAAGTGTCATATTTTTCACCAGCTCTTGGTTTAAGCCCATCAGTAGGTTCATTTTCCGTATTCAAACAGGATAATAAGGTCAAAAGGCCTTCTCTGTGTGCTAACAGTTCATTTTGTCCTGATTAAAATCCTTTTGTTTTGTGAATGTTATTGAGAAGATTCTTGTGTTCCACTGCAAGTGAATTATGTTCTTGTTGGATTTGATCTTTGCAGACTTTGAGACTTTTCATTCAAAATGTGCCGTTTATAATTTTCTCTGTGTGACATCCACAGTTTCCTTGTTCAGGACTCCACAAAACTCACAAGCCCCTCTGAGATAGTAAGAATTGCTGATGCTGGAGTCTGAGATAACACAGTGCGGAGCTGGAAGAACACAGCAGGTCAGGCAGCATCAGAGGAGCAGGAAAGCTGATGTTTCGGGTAGGGATCCTTCTTCAGAAATGGGGGAGGGGGAAGGGAGCTCTGAAATAAATAGAGAGAGTAAGGAGTGGGGCTGGGGAAGGTAGGTGGGGTGGTGATATGTGAATGCAGGTAGGCAGTGGTGGGGATTGGTCAGTGAGGTGGGAGGAGTGGATAGGTGGGAGAGAAGACGGACAGGTCAAGGAAGCGGGGATGAGAGGGAGGGTTGGTCATGGAATGAGGCTGGGGGTGGGGAGATTTTGAAACTAGTAAAGTCCACATTGAGACCATTGGGTTGTAGGCTCCCAAGGCAGAATATGAGATGCTGTTCCTCCAGTTTCTGGATGGCATCGTTGTGACACTGGAGGAGGCCCAGAATGGACATGTCATCCAGGGAGTGGGAGGGGGATTTGAAATGGTTCGCGACTGGAAGGTGTTATAGTTTGTCGTGAACAGAGTGCTGGTGTTCTACAAAGCGGTCTCCGAGCCTCTGAAGGGAATCTGACCCCACAACCAAGGATATATTTCCCTACCCACCCCTATCTGCCTTCCATAGGGACTGCTCTCTCTGAGAGTCCCTCATCTGCTCCAAACTCCCCACCAGCCCCACCACCCCCGGCATCTTTCCCTGCAACTGCAGGAGGTGCTACATCTACCCCTATACCTCACCCCTCACCTCCATCCCGGCCCCAAAAAAACCTTCCACATCAAACAGATGTTCACGTACACATCTGCTAATGTGGTATACTGTATCCTCTGTTCCCGATGTGGCCTCCTCTACATCGGGGAAACCAAGCGGAGGCTCAGAGACTGCTTTGTGGAGCACCTATGCTTGGTTCGCGACAAACGACAAAACCTTCCAGTCGTGAACCACTTCAACTGCTTCTCCCACTCCCTGGACAACATGTCCATCCTGGGCCTCCTCCAGCATCACAATGATGCCACCCGGAAACTGGAGGAACAGCACCTCATATTCTGCCTTGGGAGCCTACAACCCAATGGTCTCAATGTGGACCTTACTAGCTTCAAAATCTCCCCACCCCCGACCTCATCCCAAGACCAGCACCCCCCTTATCCCCGCCTCCTTGACCTGTCCATCTTCTCTCCCACCTATCTGCCCCTCACACCTCACTGACCTATCCCCACCACTGCCTACCTGCACTCACCTATCACCACCCCACCTACCTTCCCCAGCCCCACTCCTTACTCTCTCTATTTATTTCAGAGCTCCCTTCCGCCTCCCCCATTTCTGAAGAAGAATCCCAACCCAAAACATCAGCTTTCCTGCTCCTCTGATGCTGCCTGACTTGCTGTGTTCCTCCAGCTCCACACTGTGTTATCACAAGCCCTTCTAACCCTTTTGAGGTTTTAAAGTCTTTTGGGAACGGCTAATTTGTCTGCATTCCTGCTCCTGTAACCTGTGTCTCAATGCTGGCAAGCACTCTTGGTCTGGTGTCAAGTGGAATTGAACGTTTAAGGTCACATAGTGGTCTCAGTTCTGTCTCTGAAAGCCTTAGTTGGCAATTCTACACACCCAGCTATGGCCTCTGTGTTGTCCATTAGTGAAGAGGGTGATTTTGTTTAAATAATTTGCCATTTGCTCATAATGTCACCACTGAAACTTGAAAGAACCTATGTCAAGCATTCTACTTGGTTTGAAAGATTTATTATACTGTAAGAGAAATATCTTAGTTATTGGTGAATCTGTCAATGAGCATGACCCGAAGGTTAGAACATTCTTAAATTGTTGAGAAAAGGTGGCTTGACACTTAATTAAATGTGTGAATTGACAAAAATGTCTGTTCATTTCCTAGGACATGTTATTAATAACAAATGCATAATAGAAGCCAATAGCCACGAGTGAATTCTTGATTCCCACTTCTTTCTATGATCTAAAGCATTTGCTCAGATTGGTTAATCAGCTCGCCAATTTTCTGTCAAATCTAGTACAAGTTCCAGAACATCTATTAAGGAAAGTTCAAGTAAGATGTTGGAATTCACATCAAGAGCAGGCACTTCAAAGAATCAAGACAAAGCTATTTTTGCCAGGTATCTTAGTGGATTATATAGAATCAGAGAATCCCTACAGAGCACAGAGTGGCCATTCAGCCCATCGAACCTGTACTGATCCTCCAAAGAGCAGACTCCTTGCCTACAAGACTAGCGATAATCCTTTCACAAGAACTGCAAGATGAATGTCACAAACTAGATACTTTTGCATCTCAAGCATTGCCTAAAATGAAGAGAAGGAATGCTATTGTATAGAATGAAGCTATTGGCTTGCAAAAAATTCTGATTATATCATTGGCTCAAAGATTGTCATAGAAACAGACACATAAACCTTTCGTGTTTTTTTTACTTGACGAAAAGGAACTCACTAGAATGCTTCTGAAAATCCAGAGATTTCAGTTTGAGATTAGTGAGACTCTTTTAGGAATGTATGTGTATGTACAGGACAAGTTATCAACGTCAGCAGATGTACTGTCCCAGAGCCACCATTGACTATCCCTCACAACAGGTTGTCTACCTCAGTAGTGAGATTAGATCTTATTCTCAGGTCAGTGCTGCACAATGGCCTGCAAGTTCAAAAACCCTCAAATAAATCTGTCATGCATTTTAGCAAAGTAAAGAATGCATGCCAGGAGCAGTACCAGGCATACCTAAAAATGAGGTGTTAACCTGGTGAATCTACAACACAGGTCTTCATGCATGTGGAGCAGTATGAGCAGCAAATGATAGTCAGGGCTAAGTAATTCCATAGTCAAAGGTCAGTTCTAAGCTCTGCAGCCCTGACACATCCAGTCGTGTTTGGTGATATTCGATTAAACAATCTCTGGAGGAGGAGGCTCTTCAAATATCTCCTTCCTCCATGATAACAGAGTCCAACACATCAGTGTACAAGATAAGTTCTGACGCATTCCCAACTTCAGCCAGACGTGTTCTGTGGATAATTCATTGCAACCTTTCCCAAGGTCCTCAGAATCACAGATATCAGTTTGCAGTCGACTTGATTCACTCCACATGATATCATGGGATGGCCGAAGATACTGAATGCTGCAATGTTTACGAACCCTGACAACAATTGTACTGACGGTTTGTGGGCCAGAATTTATCCCTCCAGAACCAACTCCTGTTTCAGTACAGTTATAACACTGACAACTACCCGCCATTGTGAAATATTACCCAGGTAGGCCCTGTACCTGTATAAAAAGCAGGACAAATCCGACTGGCCAGTCACTGCCCTATCAATCTATTCTCAATCATCAGTAAAGTGATGGAAGGTGTCACTAACAGCGCTATCAAGCAGCACCTGCTCAGCAATAACCTTCTCAGTGACGCCCAGTTTAGGTTCTGCCAGGGCCACTCAGAACCTGACCTCATTATAGCTTTGCTCACAGCAAAGACAAAGAGATGTCCAGAGATGAGGTGACAGTGACAGTCCTTGACAACAAATCCACATTTGAAAGAGTTGGCTGGAGTCATGCCTAGCACAAGGGAAGATGGTTGTGGATGTTGGAGATCAATCATCTCAGCTCCAGGACATCACTGCAGGAATTCCTCATGGTCGTGTCCCAGGCCCAGCAATCTTTAGCTGTTTTATTAATAACCTTCCCTTGATCATAAGGTCAGAAGTGGGGATGTTCGCCGACGATTGCACAATGTTCGGTAAATGTAATAAGATCTGGACAATGTGTAGGCTTGAGATGAAAGGAACAAGTAACATTTACACCACCCAAGTGCTAAGCAATGACCATCTCCAACAAGATAGAATCCAACCATCACCCTTGACATTTAATCACATTATCATGACTATATCTCCACTATCAACATCCTTGGCGTTATCTTTGACCAGAAATTCAACTGGACTTGCCATGTAAATGCAGTGACTACAAGAGCTGGTCATTAACTCGGACTCCTGAGGTGAGTAACTCACCTCCTGACTGCCCAAAGCCTGTTCAGCATCTACAAGGCACAAGTCAGGACTGTTTTGGAAAACTCCCCATTTGCCTTGTGTGACAATACTATAGTTTTATGAGGTGTATTTTGCCCTTTTTTTTATGAAGGGAGGTTGAAACAGAGGTGCTGAGTGGCTGTTCAAAGCCAACAAAGTAAATAGCTTGTGAGGCCATGGTGCTTTTTCAATTGGAACAATAGATGAAGCATGAAGAGGTGTGGTCAAGCTCCCAAAGAACCAGGATTTTAGTTTAACTTTCTGTAGCTGTTGGGGTTTTGAAGCTGCTATATATCTTTCCCTGCTGCAGCATCCTGACTTGGAAATATATTTCCGTTTTTTTTAGTGTCGCTGGGTCAAAATCCTGGAATTCCCTCCCTAATGGCATTGTGGGTCTACCTACAGCACACGGACCGCAGTGGCTCAAAAAATTTTATTACCACCATTTTCTGAAGGGCAACTAGGGACGTGCAATAAATACTGGCCCAGTCGGAGATGCCTACATCCCATGTGTACATAAAAAAGAAGTCTTCCACTCGGTGCCCTCAACTTCTATGCAATAGTCAATGAGTTCCAAACCCAACCATGGTTCAGACTGATGCCAGTTTCAGGCAGTGGTATGGACACTACCCACTTCATGTGTCCATTTCAACTTAAAATATTTCGAGAGAAGCTAGTTATGCAAAATTCTTGCTAGTTCATATGGTGTTATTTATCTCTGTCAGCAGGATGACTTAAATTTAGCTAACACATCAAAATAAAAATGTCTCCATAAATTCAGATCATCACTTGCCTCTCTTTGGGATAACTAATGACCCATGGGGTGCATCAGGGGTCGTGTTTTTGTTAACCACCAAGAATCACCTTCTATGCAAAGGCGATGGAATACTTTGTGGCAATACTGAAAGGTTCCTAAACATGACTTAGCCAGTTGCTTACCCCTTCATAAAACAGAAAAAAAATTTTCATGTTTCTTTTTAAACAAATGTATGAAATCATAAAAATCTGACAAGTCTATCTTCTAGTAAGGCCTATAGATCGGGGAACTATTTGGCTTAGATCTTCATAGTTCTGTGCAAAGAGAATTTGGGAGCAAATTGGTTTGTGCAGAATTCTGTGTGGAAAACTGGCAGGCTCCAATTCATTGCAGCTGTATTTATTTTATTTTCTACCTAAGAGATGAATGCCACAGTATAAAGTCACATAATTACAAACAAAGCCATGGATCATTACATTTCAGAGTTAACCAAAAGGTCGGCTACTCGCCTTTAAAACTGGAAGAAAACCTGTTCCTTATTTAAGATTTTTTTCCTCCTATGGAATTGCATCATAATTCTGGATCAGAACTTTCATTAAAGAAGAAACCTTGGATAGTTCACTATTGTTCAAAGCTGTTATAACTGCAGGCTTGACTTTGCTTCCATGTCGTTTCCTCAGATCTTTTGGTATCTTTGAGAAACTACTTGTGGTGATGCATTCTATATTGTAGTAACTCTCTGTAAACAAATGCTTTTCACCAGCTTGATAACTTTTGATTTTAATCCTAAATTTAAGCCTGTTTACCCCTTCACTCATGATTGGAAATATTATGTTTAGTTAGTCGAGCTAGGAAAGGTTACTGAGTTTTGACAACTTTGAACAAAAGCGAACTATCCAAGGTGCCAGACACACCCTCCAGGTGAAGCAGCACGTTACCTGCACTTCATTCAATCTTGTGTAGTGCATTCTCACAACATGATCTTCTCTACGCCGGGGAGACGAAATGCAGACCCTGAGTTTCTAGTTGCCTGCAATTTCAACACACTACCCTGTTCCCTGGCCAACAACTCTGTCTCAAACTTACTGTAGTGTTCCAGAACAAGCTGGAAAAATAGCATCTCATTTTTCGCCGGGTAGCCTTCAGGACTCAATATTGAATTCAGTAATTTTAGGGCTTGATCATCTTCTCCCATGTCCTTACTTCAACACCCACACTCCAGAGGTAGCATCACATGGGCTGCTACCACAAACATGATCAAGGTGGCAGCAGAGCAGTGTTCCTGAGCCAGGCTTTGACTGCTGTGGCCACTTTTCTTTTTTTTCTCTTTTCTTTTCCTTTGATGAGCCCATTGTGAACCTTGTGGCAGTGCTCAGTGAGCCCCTACTTCTTTACCAGGGCGAGTAGGGACCTGGCTTTGGAACCAGTGGCTGCTACACTGGTGGAGGTGACATCGACAAGATAGGCCCAGTGGTGAAGGGGTAGAGGAAGGGCATCATGGTGACATTGACAAGGTGGGCCCAGCAGTGAGAGATGTGACTCTGATGTTGGTGAGTCCAGCGCAGGAGGTAGTGGCAAAGGAGAATTGGCCCAGCGGTGAAAGCTGGTGCCCGAACAGTGGTGACTTCAATGTTAGTTGTGTCCAGTGTAGAAGGCAGGAGGCAGTGGAGGAGGGATTCAGTGCAGGTGTCATTGATGGTGAGCTGGCTCAAAACTGATGGACTCTCTTTAAGCTCTATCTTTCTATATTTTCTTATTCTTAAAACTATTTGAAATGGAGCTGGATCATGGTGACAGTGGGAAAGCTTTTCATTGTATTTTGTTGATTTTCTCACTGCCAAACACATGGGACAGCAAAATTACTCATTCATTTAAACAGCCCATTGTCAGCCACCAGTGGGTCCCCCACTAGCAGCTAATCATTCCCCCAGGCAGACCCTTTGTCTGCCCAACTGTTTTTCTCTCTCTCCCTGGGCTCCATCTCCCCCTATCATTTACCACACCCTTCCCAATCCCTTTTCTATCACATATACCAACCTTTTCCTAGCTACAAACAATTCTGTACAATGGTCACTAGACCCGAAATGTTAACTCTGCTTTCTCTCCACAGATGCTGCCAGGCCTGTTGAGTTTTTCTAGCAATTTCTGATTCAGTGTCTGTTAAATAATAGCTAGTTTAATACATACTAAGGAACTACATGTAGCTTTACAGAAATATGACAATCTCTGCTGAAGCTATGCTGATTCTCTCTCTCTCGGAGTCTTTATCTCATATGATCCCAGACATATACACTTTTAGACCCTAACACCATCTCTCCACAAGTCATTGTCAATCTTTAGTTCTTCTATAGTTTAGAAGAATGAGAGGAGATCTAATTGATGTATATAATGTGAACGGGATTGACAAAGCAGACATAAAAAGGATGTTTCCTCACGTGGGGCAATCTAGAATAAGAGGTCATAGTTTTAGGATAAGGGGTAGCAGCTTTAAAACAGATATACGGTGAAATTACTTCTTTCAAAAGGTGTGGATCTGTGGAATTCACTACCCCAAAGTGCGGCAGATGCTGGGACACTTAGTAAATTTAAGGAGAGGATAGGAAATTTTAAATCAGGATGGGTCGAAGGGTTATAGAGAGTGGGCAGGAAATTGGAGTTGAGGTCAAGATGAGATAAGTCATGATTGTATTAAGTGGCAGAACAAGCTTGAGGGGCTGAAATGCCTATACCTGCTCCTAGTTTCTATGTTCTTATGTTTATACAATCATTTTTTTACTTTTACATCTTTCCACAAGATCTCTCTGACATCTCAGATTTAATCTGCCAGGGGGCTTCACAGCTTTTACTGATTGTGTTCTTTACTGACTTGAAAGTGGAATAGTTTTTTTTCTGAATTTGTGCTTCCTGACTTGGATCAACATCACTGAGGTTTTTACTTCCTGAACTTCAGGTTCAACATCCAGTTCATTCAAATGTAGGATTGACTGAAACCTTTGATAAAATAGAAATAAGATTTCTCCTATTTCTTCTTATAGAACCTTCTGAAATATGCAATAAATAAGATTTCTGTTGATTATCATCCTGCTGGGTAAGTATTCTTTCTCTGCTTTGATCTCATAAAGCAAATCATTTCTCCTTCCTTCATCTTGGTTAGGGTCCTGATGTGAAATCCCCTGTCCTGTTAATTATAAGCTTTTGGTTTTCAATTAGATTTTTGCTGTCTTGAACTCTCTGATAGTCCTAGACTTCTTGTCCTAGAAATAATATTTTGAGGGAATAGGAAGTTGTGTTCTGATCTGTGCTTCCATTAGTAGGGAGTTGTGACAGTGCCAGTCCAAATAGCAGTGGAGTAGATCTGTAGTTTAAGAGTGCTTTTGAAAATCTGCATTCTTCTTTGACCATGCTTTGATAATTCTGACTCCCCTTTCAGCTGCAAAGGAACCATTGGACTGAAGGTATCAGGGAGAACGTGCAAGCTGCACAAAGCTGTATTGGGCTATCTCAGGAGACATTGTCTATAAGCATTTTACTTTAATGCACCTTTGAAAATAATCAATGGAAATCAGGCAGAATTTCCAATTGAATGAGAATAGATCCATTACCAGTCATTCCCATTGACTGATTGGGAGTTGGGGCAGGTTGAGGGATTCACTCTGTTCTGGTCTAGACATTCTGCTCTGTGCATACCTTGCTGGCTAAGAGACAAATGACTGAACCTGTGCTCTACATTTTAATGCAGAAACATAGAAGATAGCAGCAGGAGTAGTCCATTCAACCCCTTGAGCCTGCTCCATCGTTCAATATGATCATGGCTGATCATCAAGCTCAATACTCTAATCCCGCCCTGCCCCCATATCCCTGGACCCTTTTAGCCACAAGCGCTAAATCTACCTTCCTCGTGAAAACACATGTTTTGGCCTCAACCACTTCCTGTGATAGTGAATTCCATAGGCTCATTATTCTCTGAGTGAACAAATGTTGTATTACTCATATGGTACTGGTGTAATTTTTCCAGGATGCCTGCCAGGATTTTGACCCAGCGACAGTAAAGGAACAGCAATATATTTCCAAGTCAGAATGGTGAGTGGGTTGAAGGGGAACTTGCGGGGGTGGTGTTCCCATGTATCTGCTGGTTTGATGCTAATAAGCATCAGTGGTGGAGGGAGTGAATGCTTGTGCATGTGATGCCAATCAAGCGGGATGCTTTGTCCTGGATGGTGTTAAGCTTCTTGAGTGTTGTTGGAGCTGCACCCATCCAGACAAGTGGGGAGTGTTCCATCACACTCCTGACTTGTGCCTTGTAGATGATGGACAAGCTTTGGGGAGTAAGGTGGTGAGTTACTCACTGCAGTATTCCTAGCCTCTGTCCTGCTGTTGTAGCCACAGTGTTTATGTGGTGAGTTCAGTTAAGTTTCTGGTCAATGATAACCTGCAGGATGCTGATAGTGGAGGATTCAGTGATACTAACAGGTTTTAAATTGCCTCTTACTAGAGATAGTTATTGCTTGGCATCTGTGTGGCGTGATTGGCAATTGCTACTTATCAGCCCAAACCTGGATATTGTCCAGGTCTTGCTGCATTTGAACATAGTCTACTTCAGTTATCTGCGGAGTTGCAATTAGTATTGAACACTGTAAAAATCATGAAACATCCCCATTTCTGATATTATGATGGAGGGTTGTTTATTGTTGAAGCAGCTGAAGAAGATTTGGGCCTGGGACATTATCCTGAAACACTAAGAGCTCTTGTTGAGGTGTCTCTACTCTTGAGCCAGGAGGCCTGGGTTCAAGTCTCACCTTCTCTGGAGCGTGTCATAACATTCAGAACAGATTGGTTAGGATAATTTGCTGAGGAACGTCTGCAGAGCTGAGATGACTGACCTCCAACAACAAAAACCATCTTCCTTTGTGCCTGGTATGATTTCAACCAGTAAAAAAACTTTCTCTTGATTCACGGTGACTCCAGTTTTGCTTGTGATCATTGATGCCACACATGGTCTAATGTGGTTTTGATGTCAAGGACCTTCACTCTCACCTCACCTCTAGAATTGAGCTGTTTTGTACATGTTTGAACCAAGACTACAATGAGGTCAGGAATTGAATGGCCCTGGCAGAATTCAAGCTGGGTGTCAGTGAGCAGATTATTGCATTGGAAGTGCTGTTTGATAGCACTATTGATGCCACTTTCCATCACTTTCTGATCAAGAGTAGGTTTGATGATGTGGTAATTGGCTGGCTTTGATTTGTCCTGCTTTTCGTACACAGGACATAGCTGAGAAATTTTCCACATGGCCAGGTAAATTCAGTGTTGTATTGTAGCTGTACCGGAACAGCTTGGCTAGGACATGGCAAGTTCAGGACTACATCAGTATTGTTGTTGGAATGTCATCAAAGCCATAGCCTTTATATTATCCAGTGCCTTCATCTTTGAGTGAATTGAATTGGCTGAAGACTGACATCTTGATGTCAGACTGTGATGCTTGGGACCTCCGGAGGAGGTCAAAATGGATCATCCACTCAGAACTTCTGGCTGAAGATTGTTGCAAATATTTCGGCCTTATCTTTTGCACTGATGTGTTGGGGTCCTAGTCATTGAGGCTAGGGATATTTGTGGAGTTTCTTCCTCCAGTGAGTTATATAATTGTTCCACGCCATTCATGATTGGATATGGTATGACTGCAAAGCTTAGATTTGATCTATTGGGTGTGAAATGGCTCATCATTTCTATTATCTGCTGCTCATGTTACTTGGCATGCTTCGTGTCAGTCAGTCCCATTGTTGCAAAGTTGGCTAGAGTACTTGTGGATTGGAAGGCAGGGCATTAGAATTTGATATCTGTAAAATGATAGAGGGGAAGAATGTGTGGTCCTTTTAAAAGATGATATGTTTTTTCTAGGCTTGGAGGTTTAAAAAAAAAGTGCAGGTGCACAGAGAGTTCCTGAAATTGAAACATCGTATCAAAAGGCAGTGTGTTTAGCAATCCAGGCAGTGGTTTGTTTTGTTATTAAGGCAACCAGTTTGAAAATCAGCCAATTAAT
>NW_025967903.1:0-693 GCF_021869965.1 Rhincodon typus | reverse complement strand
GCTGCTTGGCCTGCTGTGTTCATCCAGCCCTGCACCTTGTTGTCTCGAATTCTCCAGCATCTGCAGTTCCTACTATCTCTGGCACAATAAATCTAATTTTTTTTTTGGCTAAGTGTGAGTTGCTCAAGTGTTTTTGGCAAGTTTGTCATCACTATCAAGTTCTCTTGGTGCATTTTACCAAACTTGCCTCATCAATTACCTATGACATCCTTGTGGTATCTCTCACATTTGATTTTCACCCCAATGTACCACACACCATACCACAACAACTCATCACTCAGTGGATATCCCAGAATTCACCAGCATCCCTTACATCTCCGCAATCTTTAAAAGCCTGTCATGCACCCAGTCACTGTCAGTCTGGAGCTGTCCTTCACAATTGGCAGAAAGGAGTCGACATGAGGGCATGCCCAGCATGATGGGAAGAATGTCAATGTCCTTCACTCAGTCTGGGTAACTTCCACCATCTTCCCCCTGATTCCTCATACTCACTCTATCTCTACTACTGTCACCCAGCTCCAGCCAAGCCCCATTGCTCTATCACTCTCACTATTGTCTGCAACATCTTACCCATTTGCTCTCACTCACCCCAAGCTCTAATAAAACTAACCTTGTTTGCCCTCTGCACTACCTTGGCACTCGCTTGGGGCATATTCCCACCTGCACCAATAATAAAAGCTGTACCACCAATTC
>NW_025967902.1:0-25000 GCF_021869965.1 Rhincodon typus | reverse complement strand
CAAATTATGAAACCAGTTAGATCCATTATGTAACAACTGGAAATCAGACTGCATTGATTTGGAGACTTTTTTCGGTTATTAAGCATAATGCTCAATGTCTGATTTGAAGAATCCCTTGGCACCTCCTCTGTAACAGTAAAAACAGCGTGAAACCAAATAGTTTTAACAAAAAACAGAATTCATGCAATTGGATCAAATTCTTTTTGAAGTTCAAAGTTGTGGGTAAAAAAAACTACATAAATGCAAATTAACAGGAAGTTCAGTTGATAGCCTGCTGAGTTTTTGGTAACTCCAATGCTGCTTTTTTTCATTTTGAATATGTTTTAAATTGGTTCAATACGGAGGTACTGATATGAAATGTTTTCTTGTTTAAGTTTGTGCACCGACTACTTATTTGACAAGATATGTGGAAGCTGTTTTGCAGACTATGGAGTGAGTGGATAAGTTGTTTTTATCTTTAACCCTTATCTCCTTGAACAAAATTAATCATGTCTCATACAGGAGGATTTGTAAGACTTGCGTTTTGAAGATTTGTGAGAAAGGAAATTCCTCAATGGCCATGCACTGGTGGAATTTGGTGGGTTCGTTGGTATCAGAGTCTGTAATAATATGATGGGGTGGCTGATGGTTACACTGCACTTCCCACCCTGATTTGAATCCAAAGTGGGAATGCTGACAGGTGGTCCTTCTGCCTCACTTAAGGGCTGGCTTTACTGACAACAAAGCAAGTAAACCCTTAGTTTGGTATTCATTTGCTGCTTCCACTGTTTTGCTCTGGGCTTCCACCTGGGCCTGGCTCAAGATGTTTAGCACCGTTGTGGATGTGGAAATTTGGATGTTGTTTGGGCAGTGTTGGGCAAGCAGTTCCTGTGAGTTGGTGAGAATGTGTACCATTGTTATGATGCCTCACTGAGGTAGTGGCCTGGAAATGAGCTGTTTGTTGTCTGTGGTGAAGAATGATCCACAAATAAGTCTCAGCAGAAAAGGCTCTTGTCTTTGATAACAGAATTGAGGTTATTATATCTCAATAACTATATATACAAGTTAGTTTAATTCTTGGGCATATTAGTTGTTTTTAATGAGGTAAGCTAGACACTTGTGCCTTCTTTGAGGAGACTGGGACAGAATGTAGTTGCTTTCAGTTTGATTTGCCTAAGTCTGCCCATTTACTCCAGCCACCCAGTGGCACTGTGTAATATATTAGAGAGGGCTAAGTTTCAGTTTAGATTAACCCTTTCATGTACATTACTTTTTTTATGGACCATAAGCAGCATAACGGTAGCACTGATGGCCAATAAATGCTGGCCTAGCCAGCAACGCCCACGTCATGAATGAATTAAAAAAGAAGTTGAAATGCTGATGTCAATGAGGAAATTCAGAGCCATTGCATTCTCATTTCTAAGTTCCCCTCTATATTTCAGGATAGAATAATGTATATCATCTGTACCTGGTGTTCAGGAGGCAGCCCCAGGGAGGTAACACTACAGATAAACCCTAAATCTTCCTTGCTGGATTTTCATCACTGCTTGAATGGAAAGTGGGTGAAAAGGAACTTGGAGCCCAAGGGAGGGCTGAATAAAGTTGGTGTCAGAGCTGGGGATTAAATTTCTGATTTTGTGTGAATGTTTTGTGCCACCGAACAGACGTTCTGTTTGAATTATTATTTTTGATAATTGATTTTCTTAATGTGGGAATATACATCAGAATTTCTATTAAGCTTGGTACATAGAATATTGTGAAGAATTTAACATTTATTCATTCCAATTGATGACTCCAAGGCATCCCAATGAATGACCCTTTAAAGTGTAGCCACCGTGATATAGAGAATTGTGCTGAGCAATTTGTGCAAATATTGTGTCACACGTTGCGATAATGAAAGTGATTATGAATTCCGATGTTACTGGAAGGATAACTGTTGGTCAGGTTATGGAGGGGCCGGTGTTGGACTGGGGTGGACAAAGTCAGAAGTCGCACAACACTGTTATAGTCCAACAAGTTTATTTAAAATCGCAAGCTTTCAGAGTGTTGCTGCTTTGTCAGGTGAAGTCCTCACAGTAGCATTGTTTCCCTATTCTTCAAAGAAAAAGTGTTTTTTTTTTAAAAGTTCACTTGAGAGCGACCAAAACCTTAGTTTAATATCTCACTCAAAAGTCTCCCTCAGAACTGCGCTGATGTTTTAGCCTAGGTCTTGTGTTCAAAATCTCTGGAAAGGACCTTTAAATCCATGACCTTCTAAATCCAAGGCAATTGTACTGTCCCTGAGAAAACTCTGATTGTATCTGTCATAAATTGAACAAATAAATTGTATTCCCATCTGTCATATGGTTACAATTCATTATTTATACTTGGAGTAACACTATCTTGCTTCAGCTTATTTTCTTTTCTATTCCCCACTTCTGCCTTCCACTCTGTCATATTCCAGCTCAGGGGGCGTGGGCACGCACTCTTCTCCTACAAATATACCAAATCCTCCACTTGTAGACGAGGAAGGGGAAGAGCATCTGGAAGAATTGCAGTGACCATTAGATTGTGTTGCTCTCATTGTCCTTCACTTTGATTCGCTCCAGCCTGTGTGCAGTCAGATTGCTACATCATGGAGGTGCATCAAACATTGGGAGGTACTAACAGCATATCACCACTTCCCTGGTTGACAGGAATTTGTAGCTGTCACACTGTTCATTTTAATATGAACAGCAAAGTAGCTATAAGTAAAAGGAAGCAGATTTGTTACATCTGTCAGATCTCTGAACTTGAGCAGAATTATTTGGCTCTGGTACGGCGTTGTTTCCGACATGCCTTCACCGTTATTGGAAGGTATATTCGTAAAGAATAAGGTGCTTAGAAATGGAAAGCTACTTATCCACTTTGAGATTCTGCTGTTCATTTACTGTTCTTAGAATCTCTGAGGATCTGTCACAATCCTAGTATCAAAGACCTGCTTCGCAGCTTGAGTTTTAGCTGAACAATGTGTCAGATTTGTGCTACAGTGAAAGAACAATGTTCAAATGTAGCTTTTTCTTTTAAATGCGTTGTGCTAAAATTAATTCTAGTGCTGCCTGCACAGGCCTGTGAGCATTTTGAAAAGGATTATGACTCCTAGCATTGCAGTGTTGCCAGAAATGGAAATCTGACCTTCCCTGATAGTTCAGTTGATCAATGCTTCATTTGGTAGATGTTGCAGATCAGGGAAGTCCCTGAATTGTATTGTATTAGCTGGTGTGAACTGGCTTGTTCATTGAGTGGCTGTAGTTAGTTTGAAACGAAAATTAGATCAGCCACTGTACACCGTTCTGGATATGATCTGGTGGTTCCTGCTGGAAACTGCATGGCCTGAATATTGTCACAGAAATAACAGTGAGGCTATGAGTATCTGATTTTTGTATGCAATTGCCTGTATGCAATGTCTAATTGCTGTTCCGTTTTTACTGTATATACTTTGCTTTATTGCTATGTCAGCAAGAGATTTAACGTTAGAATACACGAAGAGAATAAAAACGCTGTGCCTTCTCACTAAACCCACTGGATTAAGTTAGGTCTTGTCTGTTCAAATATATCAATTTTGTGTGCCTAGTTTTAATTACTCCCATACAGCTTTCCTGGCACTGAAATTTTATTTTCAATTGTGAAGTCTAACTCCTTCAGAAGTTAGCTATTGAAAATGTAAAAGAGAACCTTTTTTGTTCACATTTTAAAAAAAATTTTCCTCACTTCCTCATATTTCACTTTTCAGTCTATGATGTCATTTATACAATGGCAGGATTTTTCAGATGTAGAAAAATCTGTGGGGCATATACAATGGGCTTGTGTAACACGCCAACAAAGTATCCATTTAGTTAACCAAGGGAGAAACTTTTACACCATCCCCACTTTTAGTTTCCCCGACACAAAAAGCGGAAGTATGCCCTGGATACCCATTCGATCCAGTGCCCCCAAGACTGCACATGTTTCAATAAGTTTAGAAGAATGAGAAGGTAAACTGCAGTGGTTTTGGGCCTACCCTGTTCAACCTTTTCTTCTTAAAATAAATCGAAGAGTCATATAACATGGAAATAGACTCTTCGGTCCAACCAATCCTTGCTGACCATAGTCCCAAAATAAACTAGTCCCATCTGCCTGCACTTGGCCCATATCTCTCCAAACATTTCTTATTCATGTACTTATCTAAATGTCTTTTAAATGTTGCAATTGTACCCACATCCACCACTTCCTTAGGAAGTTCCTTCCACACACGATGCTTTCTGTGTTTACCTCTACCTCCTACGTTACTGTGAAAAAAGGTCCCACCCTATTCAGCCTCTCCTTTATAACTCAAACTCTCCAGTCCCAGCAACTTTGCTGTAAATCTCTTCCGAACCCTCTCCAGATTAATAATAAGACAGGATTACCAGAACTGGACACAGTACTCCAGAAGAGGCCTCACCAACATCTTGTACAACCTCAACATAACATCTGAACTCCTATACCCAAAGATCTGAGCAGTGAAGGCAAGTGTGCAAATGCTTTCTTAACCACGCTGTCTACATGTGGCAAACACTTCAAAGAATTGTATACCTGAAACCCTAGGTCTCTCTGTTCTACAACACTACCCAAGGCCCTACCATTAACAGTATAAGTCCTGCCCTTGTTTGTTTTACCAAAATGCAATACATTTATGCAAATTAAACTCCATCTGCCACTCCTCAGTGCATTGACCCAATTGATCAAGATTTCTTTGTAATCTTAGATAACCTTCTTCACTCTCTAATACATCACCTATTTTGGTGTTATCTGCAAACTTACTAATTGTGCTTTCTATATTTTCATCTAAATAATTTCTATAAATGATAAACAAACAAGGACCCAGCATTGTTCTCCATGGAACACCACTGGTCACGGGCCTCCTGTCCGAAAAACAACGTTCCACCATCTCATACTGCCTCCTGTCATTGAGCCAATTTTGAATCCAATTGGCATGTCCTCTCTGAATCCCATGTGATCTAACTTTTCTAATTAGTGTACCATGTGGAACCTTGTCAAAGGCTTTACTAAAATCCAAGTAAACATTGTCTGCCATTCTGCCTTCATCAATCTTCTTGGTAACTTCCTCAAAAAAACTCAATCAGGTTTGTGTGACATGATTTCCCATGCACAAAACCATGCTGACTATCCCTAATAATTCCTTTCCTCTCCAAATGCATATGAATCATACCTTTCAGAATCACTTCCAACAACTTACCCACCACCAAGGTCAGACTCACAAGTCTATAGCTCCCAGGCTTCTCCTTGCGTCCCCTTCTTGAACAAATGCACAACATTAGCCACTCTCCAGTCCTCCGGCACGTCCCCCGTAGTTATAGATGATACAAATATTTCTGCAAGAGGCCCCACAATTTCCTCCCTAACTTTCCACAATGTCCTGGGATGTACTTCATTAGGTCCCGGAGACTTATCCACCTTTATATTTTCTAAGACCTTCAGCACTTCCTCTTCTGTATTGTGAACTGTTTTCAAAACATCAATGTTTATTTCCCTGAGTTCCCTAGCCTCATTTATTTCTCCATAGCAAATCTAATACAGAATATTCATTTAATATCTCTCCTATCTCCTGAGGTACAACACATAGAAGACTCTATCTTTAAGGGGCCCTACTCTCTGTAGTTGCTCTTTTGCTCTTGATGTACTTATATAATCTCTTTGGATTACCCTGATCATATTCTCTCTTTGCCTTCCTGATCTCCCTCTTAAGAATGCCCCTACTCTCTTCATACTGTTCAAGAGATTCATTTGAACTTGGTTGTTGACTTACTTGCTGAGCCAGTGGGTTTGGTTGCAAACGTTTCTTCACCCTGCTAGGTAACATCATCCATGCACCTCTGGTGAAGCATCAGTGTTCTGTCCCACTTGTTATTTGTGTGTCTCGGTCTGTTGGGGTGGGTGGCGTCACTTCCGAATTTGTTTCTTAGCGGATGGTGTATGGAGTCCAGCTCTACATGCTTGTTAATAGAGTTTGGTTTGAGTGCCAGGCCTTCGGGAATTCTCGTGGGTGTCTTTGCTTGGCTTGTCATAGAATGGTTATGTTGTCCCAGTCGAATTGGTGTCCCATTTTTTGTCCATGTGTACGGAAATGAGTGATAGTTGGCCATGTCTCTTGGCAGCTAGTTGGTGCTCGTGGATCCTGATGGCTAGTTTCCTTTGAGTTTGCCCTATGTAATGTTTTTGGCAGTCTTTGCACGGTATCTTGTAAAGAAGGCATATGGTGTGTTGGCCTTCATTGGAAGGGGAATTGAGTTTAACAGCCACAAGGTTATGTTGCAGCTCTATAAAACTCTGGTTAGACCACACTTGGAATATTGTGTTCAGTTCTGGTCACCTCATTATAGGAAAGATGTGGAAGCTTTAGAGATGCTGCAGCGGAGAATTACCAGGATGCTGCAGCGGAGAATTACCAGGATGCTGCCTGGACTGGAGGGCAGGTCTTATGAGGAAAGTTTGAGGGAACTAGGGCTTTTTTCATTTGGAGCGAAGAAGGATGAGAGGTGACTTGATAGAGGTGTACAAGATGATGAGAGGCATAGATATAGTGGATAGTCAGAGACTTTTTCCTAGGGAAGAAATAACTATTATCAGGGGACATAATTTTAAGGTGATTGGAGGAAGGTATAGGGGAGATGTCAGAGCTAGGTTCTTCACACAGGGAGTGGTAGGCGTGTGGAATGCGCTGCCGGCAGTGGTAGTGGAATCAGATACTTTAGAGACTTTTAAGCGACTCTTGGATAGGCACATGGAGGATAGTAAAATGTAGGGTATGCAGGGTAGTTTGATCTTAGTAGGATAATAGGTCGGCACAACCTCGTAGGCCGAAGGGCCTGTACTGTGGTGTACAGTTCTGTGTTCTATGTTCTTAAGTTGACAATCCAAGCTACAAATCTGCTCGAAGACCTTGATCAGTTGTTTATATCTAATAGATGATTCTTCTTAATTCTTGACTAGAACCACAATATCTTTACTCATCAATTATTCTCTAATCCTAACGCCCTTACTATTCACTCTAACAGGAACATAATGACTATGAATTCTCATTATCACACTTTTTTGAAAGCCTCCCACCTGTCAAACATTTGCATACCTGCAAGCAATCTGCTCCAATCAATTTTCGATAGTTCTTGTCTCATAGCATTAAAATTTTAAAATAAACCCTAATTCCAAGGGATGAGTCAAGTGAACCTCTTCTGAACTACTCAAATTATTTAAAATTGAAAGGATGGGAGTCTACAGGATCTGACCAGCACTTGCCGTAATGTTCCAATATTGGAGTTATTTGGCATTAGAAATTGAAATTTGTGCATTTTGAATGATGTGTCTTTCTCACACACTGTGTCTTAACTGTATCAGAGGTCACAAGACACTCTATAGCTCAATACCTCTATGGCTCAATACTTTATCTTTTGTCAAGAACTACTTCTTAAATTTATTGTTGCAGCAGAAAAAGATTGTTTGTCAAGTTGCTTGCTGTGATGTGGAGGTGCTGGTGTTGGACTGGGGTGGACAAGGTCAGAAATCACGGCACTAGGTTATGGTCCAACAGGTTTATTTGAAAACACAAGCTTTTGGAGCCTCAGTCCTGCTTCAGGTGTTAGTGAGAGAAGTAGTATCAGACACAGAATTTATAAGTAAAAGGTCAAAGGGTCACACACCGATGAGGATGTACTAAACAAATCTAAGATGCTGTTAAATCTTTAATCAGTTAGAATGTTTTAATTGATTAATATGTATTTGCATATCCCTAAATTCCTTTGAAGTCACCAGTCCTGAGAAAACTGAAGGTTTTATCAATGTAAAGAAGAGGTGACATTTTAGATCAGACAATGAAGTTAGGTGTGAAATCTTGTTTAGAATTTATTCGTGTTTTGGTTTGGAGTCAGACTGGTTTTACTTCCCAAGTAAGAATTTATAAAACGCCATATTGACTGTCTACAAATCGTGTGCCTTCTGAACAAAATAAAATGTATCTGCAAATACAAATTCACCCCATAGATTTGTGTGTGTGTGCGTGTGTGAGTGTGTCTGTGTGTGAGTATAGTATGTTAGGGTCACCTGTAGGGCGACATGAACCCAAGATCCTGGTTGAGGCCATGCTCGTGGGGACCGAACTTGTCTATCAGCCTCTACTTGGCGAAGTCTGCCTTGGAGGATGTTTATGCGAAGATTCGAGGCCAAATGTCCTTGACCTGCTAAAATGTTCCCCACTGGGAACATTCCTGTGTGGTGTCCATTCATCCGTTGTCGTAGCGTCTGCATGGTTTCGCCAATGTACCATGCCTCGGGGCATCCTTGCCTGCAGCGCATGAGATAGACAACATTGGCCGAGTCACATGAGTATCTGCCGTATACATGGTGGGTGGTGTTCCCACGTGTGATGGTAGTGTCCATGTTGATGATCAGACATGTCTTGCAGAGGTTACCATGACAGGGTTGTATAGTGTTGTGGTCGGTGTTTGTTGTTCGCAGCAAACTACCCAGCCTTCAGGACAATAGTCTGTTTAAGGTTTGATGGTTGTTTGAAGGTGAGAAGTGGAGGGGTAGGGAAGATCTTGGTGAGGTGTTCATCATCATCGATGATGTGTTGAAGGTTGTGAAGGACAAGGCGTAGTTTCTCCGCTTTCGAGAAGTACTGGATGACAAAAGTGTACCCTAATGGACATATCCCATGTCTGTCTTGTGAGTAGGTCATTATGGTTTTTCGCTACAGCATGTCCAAACTGGCAATTGCTGAGTTGAGCATCATATCCTGTTCCTATGACTGTATCCTTCACCAACTTTGGGTGCCGTCTCATACCTCCTCATTGAAACAGATCCTGTGTATGCATAAGGCTTGTCTGTAGGGGATGGCGGTTCTTTCAGGACAGTGATGAAAGGAATTTGGGGATTTAAATATACATACTGTATGACACATGAGGATGGCCTCAACTGGGATCTTGGGTTCATGGGGAGGCGATGGTATTATCGCTGGACTGTTAATCCAGAGACCCGAATAATGTTCTGGGGACCCGGGTTTGAATCCCGCCAGGGTAGATGGTGGAATTTGAATTCAATAAAATATTTGGAATTAAGAATCTAATGATACCATGAATCCATTGCCGATTGTCGGAAAAAACCCATCTGGTTCACTAATGTCCTTTAGGGAAGGAAACTGCCATCTTTACCTGGCCTGGCCTATATATGACTCCAGACCCACAGCAACGTGGTTGACTCTGAACTGCCCTCTGGGCAATTAGCGATGGATAATAAATATTGCCTGGCCAGTGACAACCTCATCCCGTTAATGAATAAAGAAAAAAAAATTAATCAATGAAAACCTTCTAACTGATTAAAGATTTAACAATGTCTTCAGTTTGTTTAATACATCCTCATCAGTGGTGTGAACCTTTGATCCTTTACTTATTATTTCTGTGTGAGTACTACCTCTCTCACTAACACCTGAAGGATGAGTGAGGCTCCAAAAGCTTGTGTTTTCAAATAAACCTCTTGGAGTATAACTGGTGTCATACGATTTCTGAAGATGCTTGCTAGCAGCAGGAGAAACTTTGTTGTCATCTGCTGTCAAACATAATCTGAAAACATTAGTGCTTCCAAATGTCAAACTGGCTTTTGAAGAATTTATTACAGAAACGTTCTTATTGTTAAAATGCCTGTGGGTCATTCCCAGACATGTAGATGGTTGTTGGAGACTGAGTTTTCTAATGTACGAGTGTTATAGTTGCTGTTAAACCACCATCGGTTTAAAACCATTTTTAAGGACCTAGTTAACAGCACTTTGCTTTGAAGAACTCATTATTCCACCGGTGACTGGTATATTCTGCTTTGCTTATAAGAGCTGAAGGTGAGGGATAATTAAAGAAAATCCAAAAACTCCCTACTCGCTGAAATAAGTAGTGATTGCAGACAGTGAAGTGCCCTTCCAAATAGAGTATACTGATTTTTCACAAAAGATTTCACCCCGTGGTATGTTTTTCATCCAGTTCTTCCAGACATTTTTGATATTTTAATATCCTCTGATTTAAAATTCAATTTTGTTCTATTTATTTTACCTACATTGTTGCTGAAAATGCTGTTTTTTATCCTCCGAAAAATTCATGCTTTATTTTCATATCCTGAGTACATAATTGGTTTTGATTGCAAAGCAGGTTCTTACATGGTAGTGAATGCTGAATGTCTCTGTGCGGATGAATGGTCCTAAAACATACAGGCCAAGTATTTTGAATTAGCTGATGTGCGCTAGAATGGCATTTGAAACATTACTGATGGTCTCCCTTAGTGATAGATCTTGGGGTAACACACCAAGAGCTTTGCTCCTGATTGCTATCCAGTGACACATGTTGGGAAGTCCATCCTTGTGGTTGTAAATTAGGGGAGATTGAGCTCTGCTGTGATACTACTTTGTCGTTTAAGGTTGAGCTGATTAGCATTCTCTGTCAAAATCCTGACACAGTGAGACCACAGGGATTAAATCACATTTCTGACACCTGGATGAACTGCAGCACAGCACGAGGAATATCTTCAATTAAAGGTGGGACAGTAAAAAGTGATCTTTAAAAAGAATATGATTTTATTCACCTGGTGGGATTAGCTCTGTCAGTGCGCAATGAATGTACTAATCTAGCACATTGTGTAACTGAGAGCTGGACATTAAATTTGAACAATGAAAATTTCAGGTAAATTTACTGTTGTCAATTTCTCAATCTTTAGAGCAGCCGATTACACTGTTTTAAGCTTGCTCAAGCAGAATGAATAATTGCAATGTTAGACTTTTCTTTAAGTTACTGCTGCACTCTAGGATTTTCATCATTTTGGATTGAGTGTTAAGTTTTACTAGAGAACAAGTAGATGAAAGATTTGTTGCATGTCATAGCAATTGTGCCAAACTTGGATTGTCAGTAACCTTTCTTGTCCAGCCAACAGTATTTTCAGAATTAGGCACACTGACTTCTTTTGCAGTGGCAGTCCCTCTGAACTGAAGATGACTTGCTTTCACTCTGGTTTGATGTGTTTTGAGATGGCATGCCTACCAGGCAGCCATCCTACTGGTAACAACGGAGATGTTACCACCAAGATGCAGTGGGGAAAGACCACTCCCTAAGGCCTTCCTGCTCAAGTTAAATGGTGTCTACTCAGTTGTCAGACCCTCCTGAATCCTCAAATGCATGTAAATATAGCTTTATTCAAGTAAGTGATGCCTTTGGTTTGTTGGTTGCTTGTTTCCTTCATATGCTATTGCACAGATCTGAACTGCATTTGTGACTATGTATGCATGTATAGTAAGGATATACTTTATGAATATACTATAATTTTGAAATAAAAAAAGTGACAGAGGTGCAATTCTGTAAACTTGACCTGCGGACAGAATCAATAAAAGCGGTGATGGTCTTGCCGCTGACTATGAAGTAATGACAGTACTGAGTAAATTTGTCTTTGAATTTTTCATTCAATACTTTCACCACTTTCCATGAAGTTAACTGGTAGCAGAAATGATGACATTTCCCAAAATCCATGGTGTTGATGCCAACCATGTGGCATCTGACCATTAACTCATACTTCTATGGAACTCTTAAATCACTTCAATGTTCATACAAGAGGGCTATTGCACACACCCCAGTCTGTGAAGGGGTAGGCTGGCTTAGGGTTAGCTTAATTACTCAGTTGACTGAATGTGACAAACCAAGTGATGGGCAGAGTGTTAATGTTACCATCCTCTCTAGTGCAGTCCTTCCCAATCCAGCTGTGGTTATGTCTCTTCATTCTTGAGAGCAATCCATGTGGTGGTTGCACATTAGAACTACTGGCCTGGGAGTGTGTGTGAAACCTACAGAACTGAAATACAGGAATAGTTTCAGAAGATTATAAGGTTTTAGAGTAGATTTGTAGCTCAGGTTGTGGATGTTGTGGTAGGTTGGCTCGCTGAGCTGGTTCATTGTTGCGCAGGCGTTTCATTACCCTGCTAGGTAACATCATCAGTGCAGCCTCTGATGAAGTGCTGTTGTGTTTTCCCGCCTGGTATTTAAACTCTAGTGTCCATTGATTCCCTGACTTCGGGTTTTCCTTCGCAATGGAGTGTATATGGTGTCTAGCTCTGTGTTTATTGATGGCTTTCTTAGTGGAGAACCAAGCCTCTAGGAATTCCTGTGTTTGTCTCTGCTTGGCCTGTCCTAGGATCCTGATGTTGTTCCAATCGAACTGGTGGTTTTCCATATCCATGTGGATGGAAATGAGTGTGTATTGGTCATGTCTTTTTGTTCCCACTTGATTTTCGTGTGCCCTTGTGGTTAATTTCCTTCCTGTTTGTTCAATGTCATGTTTGTCACAGTCTTTGCAGGGAATCTTATATATGACGTTGGTCCTGTCCTGTCCATGGTGGGTAATGGGTCTTGGTTTGGGTCAGCAGTTGGCATAGGGTTGATGTGGGTTTGTGTGCTACTCTGATGCCCAGTGGTCATGATCCCCACATGGATAAGGAAAACCACCAATTCAATTGGGACAACGCCAGCACCCTGGGACAGGCGAAGCAGAGACAAACACGGGAATTCCTAGAGGCCTGGTTCTCCACTAAGAAGGCCATCAATAAACACATAGAGCTAGACCCCATATATTTTCCACTGCGAAGGGAAACTGGAAGTGAGGTAACCCAGCTCAACGGACACCAGAGTTTAAATAACAGGTGGGAAAATGCAACGGCGCTTTATTGGAGGCTGCACTGATGATGTTACCCAGCAGTGTAATGGAACGTCTGCAGAACAACGAAGCAGCTCAGTGAGCCAACCAGCCACAACTTTCAGGCTAACTAGCTGTAGAAAATGTGTTGAACATCAGGGCTGCTCATTAGAAGGATGTCCATTCCATTGGGCTTGTGCTGAAATGTTTTCAATATCTACTTACTTACTTAGAGAGAGGAAGCCCTCCCCTCATCTCTTTTGTCTCCTTCCCCTTTTCCTCCAAATCTTCATCCATTCCTACCTTAATTTAAAATTATTGGAACGGACCACTGAAATGTTTAAATATTCTCAATGGGAAGTATAGATACATCACAATTGTGTGTGAGAGGCTGAATGGACCAGGTACTAGAATTTTGTTTAACTGGACCCTCTTAACCGTCTGTCATCTTTTCAATAACTAAGGTTTTATAGGTGTTAATGGTTACTTGTCTGTTGATTTGTTTTCCAATATGACCCAGCGTATTGAATTTAAAGCACAACTTAGGCTTCAAACTGTAGGAGGTAGCTGTTTCAGTTAGTGACTGATGATGGGGGGAGATTCTTCTTTATAAAATAGAACATTAGAAATCTGACCTATCTTACTGCACATATTGGTGTATTTTCAAATATCATCATCTGGTTCTTCTCAAGTGTTTGACCCATTCATGATTAAAACAAGCTGCTCATGAGGTTTAAACCAAGTATTCATTTATTTAGTTTAAGAAATAACAACTCATGATATCCATTTTAAACGCAATGGTTTACTTTCTAAGAGTTTTAGTTTCATGATTGATGATTGGAGTGGGGTTGGACTTCTGCAGTCATCAGGATCATTATTGTGTGTATTGCAAACCTCGGTAGATTGTTTTCTTGGTTCACCTTTTTCAGATGTGGTTCCAGTTAGAAGTTATAGCTATAACATTAACCTGCTTCAGCATCATCATACATGTGAAGCTGTTAAAGTTTACAAGGTTGTTAAAACATTTACAGGCCCACATTCGTTATGATAGAACCGTTGGAGAATAAACCTATGTTTTGTGTCATGTATATTTTGTCCTTCTGTTAGCCTAGAGGATTCTTGTGTAGTTTTAGTTTAGCAGATTTTTTGAGGCTGGCAGTCTTCCTCCTCTTTTATTACTGCAGTAACTCCACATCTGTGTCAGTGATGACATCTTGCCTGTCATTGCACTCCTACTTACAAAGGGTTTGCTTGTTCTGTTCTTCCAACTTCCAATTACCACCTTCCCTTCAAAAGACAGTCACATACAGGAGCTGTAGCTGTGCCAGATATTCTGACTACCATCCTGTAAAATTGCAGCAGGAGCTCTAGTGCAGGTTGAAAGTTAGGCACGCGTGTTACAAGTAAACTAACACCATAAAATCCAGCAGGGCTATTGTGCACTTAAAACCCCAACACAGACTGTATGTACAAAAATTGAGACCTTCAAAAAAAGATTTACTAAAATATTTGACACTACCAGAAATTAAACATCATGGGATGTTTACTCAAGACTGTTGCTTTTGAAAAAAAGTAGGGGTAAGATGTTTTTCTCAGTTAAGAGTATTGTGTGTGCCATGTGTAAACTCTGAAATGCATTTAGTGGTTAGTTGGCTTTGACCCATTCTCGGCCATTATCTTTCTAGTCCTGGTGGAACTCTGCTGGTTAAAGCTCTCAAATTATTTAGGCCTGATGCTTTGCATTATGTCAGCTCTGTAAAACAATGAGTCTTTATGCTAAATTAGCTGATCTGAATTTGGACAGCAATAGGCTCATTAAGATTGGGCTCACTGGCCCTGGACTAAATAGTGGAAAAATTAGCCAGGCTTGCTGCCTCTGCTGGTAACCTAGTGATTACCGTTGGAATGGATACAAGTTAGGCAGAAAACAAATCATGTCCTGTAGGGTCAGATGGAAAACCAATACTTTTTCAACTCTCAACTGAACAAGGCGTAGGAAGGCTGCTAGTATTTATAAAACCAGAAACTAATTTGAATCGTAACATTCTGGAGGGGAAGTGAGAAAAACTCAAACAATAAATTGATTTTTTTGTATCTTGAATTGTTTTAGTAACCTTTTAAGGAGCCAAATAAAACCTAGCCACTATTGTTTAGTGAAACTACCACTAAAATACAGTTTACATGGTGTACACAATTATGTACACAAGGTGGGGAGGTGATGGCCGAGTGGTATTATCGTTGGACTGTTAATACAGAGACCCAGATGACATTCTGGGGACCCGAGTTCAAACCCTACCATGGCAGATGGTGAAATTTGAATTCAATAAATTTCTGTAATTAAGAATCTAATGATGACTGTGAATCTATTGTCGATTGTTGGGAAAAACCCATCTATGTCACTAATGTCCTTTAGGGAAGGAAGCTGCTATCCTTACCTGGTCTGGCCTACATGTGACTCCAGACCCTCAGCAATGTGGCTGATTCTGAACTGCCTTCTGGGCAATAAATGCTGCCTGGCCATCCTGTTAATGAATAATGAAAAAAATTCAAGAATTTATATTGGTTTTGATTGTGTGTCAGTTTCTCTATCTGTAGTCTCTGTTTAGCTGGCTTGTATATATTTAATCCTTTGGTTGTAGAGGACATCAAGTGTACCGAAAAGGACACTACAAGTTGAAGCTTTTTGTCTTATACTTATTGGAACTAGATCAGAACTACAAAAGACTGAGCTGAAAAAGCAATACCATTTTATCCAGAATGAGTAGACGGTGATGATTGGTTAGGCCACCGTTGGCATGGAGATGAGCAAGAACAGCTACCCATCAGTCGTATGTACCTCACCTCATCTGGGAATATCTCAAATCACTTCACCTGATGAAGGAACAGCACTCTGAAAGCTTGTGATTTCAAATAAACCTGTTGAACTATAACCTGGTGTCATGTGACTTCTGACCTTGTCCACCCCAGTCCAACACTTATAGAAGGTGTAGTAACACTTGTCCATTTACCTGCTCCCTCAGTATCCAAGGCTCCAGACACCTTCCAGGTGAAGCACCGATTTACCTGTACTTCCCACAATCAAATCTACTGCTGCTCACAATGTGGTCTCTACATTGGAGGGACAAAGTGCAGACTGGGTGACCACTTTGCAGAACACCTACTTTCTGTCCATAAAAATGACCCTGACCTTCCAGTCACCTGCCACTTCAATACACCAGTGTTCCCACACCAGCATCTCTGTCTCAGACCTGCTGCAATGCTCCAGCAAAGCTCAACACAAGCTCAAAGACCAATATCTCATTTTCTGCTTGGGGACCCTGCAGCCTCTGGGACTTAACATAAAGTTCAATAAGATTACAGCTTGATTCCTTCTTGTCATGTTATTCTTTTACTCATCCCACACCTGGTCTTGTTCATAATATGGGTTCCTCACAGCACAATGACTCAATCTCACCCACTCTCTGGCCTTTTATTACCTTTATATGGGTTCCTCTCAGCACAAACTCATTCTTGCCTACTCTTAGCTCTCATTATCACTTATTCAGCTTCTCTTCTGATCTGACCAACTAGCAATAATCCTGTCGTTTGCTTACCTCCTTTGCCTCTCACTGTCTGTGTTTATCTCTATCTCTTTTCCCTTCCCTCCCTCTTGTTTCCCTCTGTCTCTCTCTCTCTCTCTGTCTCTCTCGTTTGTAGCTTCGAACACATGCAAATGCATCACACTGTGGTACAGCTGATGATCATAAATTGAGTCCTGGTATATCTCTTAGCATAGTCTAGATTACATGATGATAAATGATTTGTGATAATGAGAATATCTAGTTTTGAGACTTTCAAGCATGGGCTGGTCAAGTGTGAGTGATGTGTAGCCAGCAGTGAATGGTCAATGGGCTGTGCAGTTTGATCATATAATCTGCCAATAGTTGTTGTGTACAGCCTATATAATGAACATCACTGGGACTGGAACTTATTACTTATTTATTTTTCTGATTCATTTCTATGATCTGTAATGCTGGACTTCTTTTTCTTCACTTTTCTATTTTTTTTCTAAAATTTGTTCTTCAGAATCTGTACCTCGGTTCCTTTGTATCTACAATGGCACTGTAAGTGGCGACTTGTAAACTTTCCACTACTCATTTGAGTATATGTGACAATAAAGCTAATTCAGTTCAATTCATCTATCACATTATCCATTTGTGTGGTAGGTAAAAGGTCTTTTTGGTTTGATGGTAGCATTGTGTTAGTGGAGCCAACTACTTGTGGGTTTACTGCGTAGTAGCAGTGTGAGACAGCTGGCTTTCCTCTGTTGTTTAAATGTTTAAACCACATCACTCTTCCAGGGTATTCTGAGGTTGATTGGGCTTCGTTCAGGGTGGAGGCCTTTTGTTGAGTCTTTGTGAAATACAGTGAGTGATGATTTAATTTGGGTATCTGTTATCACACAAGATAATTTTACTAAATGTTTATTTTAGTGTAAGCTTACACAATGTGCAGGTGGCTGGGGCCCTGTTCATGAGGTTGCCAATAAGATTGATCTTGTAGCACATGGGACCGTAGATATCTCAATATTTATATTGACTGAATGTAGACTTTTGTAGATTTTCTGACTTCTCAACTGATACATTAAAGAAAGGATGCTCATTTAATTGCGCCATTTCAGTGGTAAATTTGAGCACAGGACAGACTTTATTAAACTGTGTAAAGAAGTTCTTATTGAAATATTGCAAATGTGTCATCCACATATTGGAAGTGTGTAAGGGCTAGGAGTTTGTTGGTCTTCCATTGAAGATATGTTTCTCATGGTAACCAACAAAGATGTTAGCAAGAGCTGGGCCTAAAAGGGCTCCTATAGAAACATTGTCCACTTGGGTATACGTGGTGTTATTGAAACTGAATTCCATTGCTTGAGTTGTTAAATTCATGATTTCAGGGAACACAGTTCCAGAGACATAGACTGCAGAACCAGTGAGATATAGAATAAGATGTAAGGGGATGTTGCGTTTGTCGGTATCTTGGCCACACGTGGATGTCGTGAGCCATGAGGATGAATCCTCATCATGTTTATATCACAAGGCAGGTTACCACTATTATCCAAGTCCAACAATGTTGCTAAAGCTTGAAAGCCCATCCAGCAGACCTGGCAAATGATTCTCATCTGCTATGCAAATGGTTGACAGTAATATGTATCCCAAAGCAAACACCAGTTATACATGCCTGTAAACCTGACACAGGCACTGAAGTAATCAGACTCAACAAACATGGTTTATGTCAACTAAATGTACACTGCTCAAAGATGCTTCCAAATTCTTAATTCTAGGACTTGCCACTACAAAAGAGTGAATGGCCACGCTTGATCAGATGATTGAAGGATATTTTGCTTAACCTTACAGTGTTGGAATTTTTGACCATTCACCTTAATTTTAAGTTGATGCTGTATTCTACAATATTTCTTCATCCATATGTATTAACCTCATGTCAAACAGAATGGTGAAGGAACGTAAAGCAAAAATGAATGCTGGAGATCTGAAGTAATGACTAGTGTCATGTATTTCCTCATTTTATCTTTTCTCAGTTCACAAGAACTGAGTCTTGAAGCAAGATTGCACAAATGCTTTTTTAAATTTTCGGTTTTATGACAGGTTTATGCCAAACCCGAATGTGGAAAGTGGTTCACTTTTTTTCTCATGGCTCCAAGTGAGACTGAACTGCTATTTCAGCTTTGCACTCAAATGTCATTAACATCTGTTCTATAGAATGGGAAACTCAGTGTTGTAGACAGAGTATCAATGTCCTGAGGCTCCAGAGAGTGGTAAGAATGACAGCAGTCTACTTTTTTCTGGCAGCCTGTGCTTCATCCACACTGCGAGGAGAATTTCTACGCCTGCCTGGAATGTTGCCTCAGCCCGTGGTATAGAAAGAATAATAAACCCAGGGATGACGAAGGTCAGTTACATAGATTGGCAAAGGCAAGCTCGTTGTCCTCAGAAGAGAGGTTTAAAGGGGGATTTGATAGAGACATTCAAAATTCTAAATGGTCCATACAGAGCAAATAGAGACTTGTCTCCTGCCGGTAGGCTGCTTGTAGACAGTTAAACTGGCTTCCACTGCAAACAAGAACCTGAAACTGAATAGAGACACGGGCATGCACAGCACCCTCCTGCCTCTGCAAAAGTGGCCTTAGTGAATGGCCATTCATGGGAGCGGGTGGGGATGGGTTTCTCCCTCAAGGCAAATAAATCAAACCTGTGTGTGTGTTGAGTTCCGAAGAACAGTCATTGGAGTCAACATTATCACTGTTTTTCTCTCTCTCCACAGACGCTGCCATATCTACTGAGTTTATCCATTGCTTCCTGTTATTATTTCTGACCTCCAGAATCTGTACTACTTTGCTTTTGGTACCCATGTGTTTCTTCACAGGACGTGGTATAGATATGTATTTCATCCCATCTGGTTACCTCAGACACCACAAACTGTTGCAGCAGCACTTTCAGAGACTATGAACTGAGATATCAGGCTTGAAAGGTTTGAGTGGGAACAGATTACATTTGTGTCTGCAAAAAATGTTCAAAATTTCCAATTCTAGCCAGTCATAGCACGGTGGCCCAGTGGTTAGCACAGCGCCAGGGATCCACGTTCAATTCCACCCTCGGGTGACTGTCTGTGTGGAGTTTGCACATTCTCTCCATGTCTTTGTGGGTTTCCTCCGAGTTTTCTGGTTTCCTCCAAAGGTCCAAAGATGTACAGCTTAGGTGGATTGCCATGGGAAATGCAGGGTTACAGGAATAAGGTACAGGGGTGGGTCGCCTCTTCGGAGGGTCAGTGTGGAATCACCGGGCTAAATGGCCAGTTTTCACACTGTGGGGTATCAAGCTATCTGTTCAAAAGAAATTGAACATACTGACAATTGTATTTTTGGCCTTTATTCTAAACCTATTCTTTTAGCCCTCAACTTCATGAAGATCATTCAATCTACAGCTGGAATGTGAGTAGATGATCAGATGCTCCACAGATTCAAAAACAGTCAGTGCTAAAGAAACAAAGCGTGTATAACAGCATCAGTGGAGAGAGAAATAGGGTTTATGTTTGGAGCACAATACTCAGAACTTGAATTACAAATCTCCATTCTACTCCATAGAAATTCACTGATAGCAGTTATTTCAATTCTTTATGCTACATTTTGGAAACTGATGTATGCATCAGTCGGAAATCTCAAAGATATTCCTGAAGTAGGATTGAATTGCTATCAACAGGATGTTTCAGATTTTCCCCTCTCATTTTTAACATAATATGTCCCATTAGGAAATTGGAAGCTATCACTACTCACATGACTAGAAGTATTTTTTGAAAGAAGCAACTATAGAAATTTGATTTCAGTCGTGTTTGAGAGCTGTGTGACAGAAAATGTGATGCCTTTATCAACTTAAACAGAGATGACAGTATATGATGGCAGCAGCCTATTTTAAGTTTGAAGTTCTGCATTGATAGTCTGACACAGACTGGTCTTTACTTTTGAAAGCTTTAGTTTAAAGATGTCATATGAATGGTGTTGCGATATTATAACTCAGAGAGTAGACTTGTGGATGTACAACTGGAGTGGAAGGCAACATTACAGCTTTGCCATGAAGAAATTGTTTGGATTCTTCCCCAAAACCTCTAGCATTGTGAATGTCAAATTTTGTACTTGTAGACCATATAAATGACTAATTTCCATATACAGACTTGCATTCGAAGTTTCCTGCATGATTGGGATCTTGTATCGTTTGCCCTCATATCTGTACTGTTTGTGCAAACTATGGCAAGCAGCACCCATGAGGTTGGCCATAGTAAGTTACAAGACTTCAGCTGGGATTACTAAAGAACTGTTTCACTATTTTGCATTTCACTTTAAATTGTGCAATCTGAAATGACAGTTACTTACAATGCAGTTTTTTATGAAGAAACATTTAAATTTAAAAATGGTAATTTGCATTCACACGGACAGGAGAATTTCTGGTGAGGAAGAGACGGGTTTGTGCTGTAAGGATTACTGACCATGTGACCTGAGCAGAAGCAAATTGGAGGGAAAGAGCCAGACGATATTGTGGAAAGTAAACCAAGATCAAAAAGTTATCAAGAAATCAACTTTTGAGGCTGAAGTCTATGGAAATGGAGAGTAAAGGAAAGAGAATTGAAAGAGGAGGAGTGCAAGACCAATAAGGAAAAGTAAAGTGAAAGCCAAGTGAGCAGTTGGAGGAAAGGACGTGTGAAGTTTATTCCTCCATTCCCTTCAGTGTGGTGTTGCTTTCTGGTTCCACTGCTCACTGTCAGCATTATTGTATCCATTTTCTTGCTCCACGCAGCATTTGCACACAAAACATCTCAGGCTTTTTCTACCTAAAATTGGGAGTAAACAAGTCTTGTGAAAGGCCCCTCACTTTAGACTGATGAGTGTTTCAGTCAGTTTATTTTCACATGTTTCAGCTGGGAATTGTGTGACTGAGTTTCTGTAAATCTTTATCAGAATTTGCTTTCACAAGAAGTGTTTAGATGATGCAAGTGATAGAATGTATGACTTGGCAGCTTAATATTTTATTTCTAGGAAGCATTTTCCTCCATCATCCTCATTTGACTAAAGTGTCCTTGTGGCTTGCTTGTAGGTGTTTAGCAATGTGTTGTGCATTTAGCCCACAGATATGTGTGTGCAGCACAAAGCTTAACAGGCAGGAGATTGTTCAGCTGAGTAAACATTGTCCAGAGGTGGCTGAATACTAAAGATGTTGTTTAAACACTCTGTACTTTGTGTCTGAAACCTTTTGGGATTCGGTGGTCAGACTTTATGGAGCTCGAGGCAGAAGGACTGTAGTTAGGAGCTTGAAAACTTGATGACCATAATTAATGTTAGCATGCAGTTGCCTTTGCTGCAGTTCCCCACTGTGTAAGGGAACAAATTTACCCAATCCCTTCCCACACAAACCTGCACATTTTTGTAGAGTTTTGTAATTCTAGGCTCCGTAATTGTGGAGTAATTACATAGTCGGGGAACAGCTGTTTTAAGTGCTTATTATAATTCAGATTTACAAAGATAAATGAGAACAAGGCATCTGAAGCACTTAAAATATTTTACGCAAAGCAAATTCCTGACTACATTTTCATTCCTGAAAAGTGTACACTGATTTGGCTATGCTAATATATGAACATAGAACTTTGTTACTGAGAAACATTAGTGAGCAATAATTCATGAAAATGCAGTGTGGAGGGAAATGATTTTAAGTTTGGATTTTCTGAACAAAAGCTCTCTACATTTAGAAAGACGTAGGAAGAAAAAAGTTGATTTTTTTTCGCCTGAGGTCAGAACCTGTGTTTGTGATAATTCCTGTGTCTTGACAATACGTGAATGAGGTCTCGAGGAGCCTGCAGGGCTTGAGCTGGAATTTTCCACCTGTGCCTTTTCACAAGCCAGTATTGGGCCTTTGTTTCTTCCCCACCCCACCCACCTGGCTCTCCCCGACGTATGCGCACACATCCCTGTACCAGCCAGGAACCTGAAGCAAGTGTGCCAGGGCTTGCTAGTTATGCTCCATGCATGACAATGCCTTCAGTAGGCATTAACTTGCCACTTCATGGACTGTACTGGCAGTACTGCTGACTTCACAGTGGCTGGTTTGTAGTCCAGAATTGGAAACTTGTAGATCAGGAGGAATACCATAGCCTTGGTGTAGGTTGGGTGATCTAATCAGTATGTCAGACCATGGCTTATGTCTCACTGCAAAGTCATATCCCTGCACATCGTTGATTTAAATGTCTCATGTGGTTTGTTCTGCCACAATGGATATGGTTTGAATATCATGAACTGTGCTTGAACTGAGGGCTATGCATGCTGGTAAGTCCTCCCACTTCTGGACCACTGGTGTCTCCCAGATAGATGATTTTGGGAAGCCAAGGTGAGCTTGTAGACAGTCACTACTGCAGTGTGATTCTGCCAAAGCACAGAAGTATTGATCAGTTATGTCCCAAGTAGCATTGTACCTGGAATGCCACTTGCTGAGGTAATGTTTTTCAGTATGTGTAGTGGTAATTACTATCACTGTTACCATCACTGGATCCCCCACAATCAACATCCTGGGGGTTACCATTGACCAGAAACCCAACTGGACTCACCACATTAACACAGTGGCTACAAGAGCAGGCCAGAAGCTGGGAATACTGCGGCGAGTAAACCACCTCCTGACTCCTCAAAGCCTGTCCACCATCTACAAGGCACAAGTCAGGAGTGTGATGGAATACTCCCCACTTGCCTGGATGGGTGCAGCCCCAACAACACTCAAGAAGCTTGACACCATCCAGGACAAAGCAGCCCGCTTGATTGGCACTACATCCACAAGGATCCACTCCCTCCACCACTGACGCTCAGTAGCAGCAGTGTGTACTATCTACAAGATGCACTGCAGAAATTCACCTCAGATCCTCAGGCAGCACCTTCCAAACCCACGACCACTTCCATCCAGAAGGACAAGGGCAGCAGATATATGGGAACACCACCGTCTCCAAGCTCCCCTCCAGGTCACTCACTATCCTGACTTGGAAATATATCACTGTTCCTTCACTGTCGCTGGGTCAAAAACCTGGAATTCCCTCCCTAATAGCATTGTGAGTCAACCCACAGATGGAGGACTGCAGCAGTTCAAGAATGCAGCTCACCACCACCTTCTGAAGGGCAACTAGGGACGGGCAAGAAATGCTGGCCAGGCAGCGACGCCCACATCCCACAAATGAATAAAAAAACATTGTCACTAGCTCCCATGTTATTTTTAGTTTTTATGCTGAGTTGTCCTGTCTTTTCAGGACATGTGATGTTAGTAGAAATAGAAGCTTCTGATAAAAACTGCTCATGTGGTATGCAAGGTTAGCAATATGGAAAGTTTGTTCATTTCTGAAATGTGCCATTTGCTTGCTTGGCTCTGAACCTCACTGCCTTTATGCACCTTCTTAACACTTTCCTCATTGCTAGTGTTGTGGTTATTGTACCTTTTATGTTGGTCATCTATATTTAATTCTGGGGTCTGGCTTGCCAATTGGGAATCCATGTGCATCAAGTCTGGTTCCAAAGTCTTTTGGTGCCACATGCTTTACTGATATAGAGATGAGGTTGGACAACTTCTGGGAAGGTGTGACAAACAGCATCTGGTGCAGATTTTGCTAGTTTTTTGTGCTTAACTGATTAGTGATCATTGGCTGCTTGTAAAGCATGTTGGCCTACTATTGTGGCTTCATGTTTGCGTCCACCCTCAAGTAATATGTCCATGATGTGGTTTTTTGTCCTGCTCAGAGAATCCTTCCTGACAGCTTTAATTGGTGTAGTAGCAATGACTAACTCAGTGATCCCCTCTTGACAGTTCCATCTCAGAAAAGTCACTTTCATGCCTTTTGTTAAGATATCTTCTGATAAACTGATCAATAGACTCTTGGAGTTGCTGTGCAAATCATAAGTTGGGTTAATGTTAGGGAATGTAGACTAACATTCATTAATTTATTGAAGATCCTGATAGCCAATAGCATGAATTTTTGAGCTCATTTCTTGGGATCATCTTTTGCTTGATCTGTAAAATAGAACTACATTGTTCGCACAGTTGTAACTCAGTAAAGGTGTTGATGAATGTCCATTCCATAATGAGGTTCCTGCTTTTCATGATTCAGCCTTAAAAGCTGTGGACAGTCTTTTTACGTTGGTGTAAATTGAAAATAAACTGCTCCTAGATTTTGTGTAGGTAGCCATTCTTTAATGAACTAGACAGTGCAGCTTTTGTGAGAGATTGTTTTAACAGCTGACCCAGAAGTAACAAAGCATATTGGGTTTACAGCATTCTGCAGTACACTGTAGTGCAGTACACTACACTATGTCTTAACTCAGTACAGTACACTGTGTCTTAACTCAATGGGCTGAGCTATTTTTTTTTTTAATCGATTTTTAAACCTTGTTTTATCTTGAGTCTACATTTGAAGAAAAGGACTAAGCTGGTTGTCTTGATGATTAGTATCTTATTTACAGATCTACACAGCTGCCTGCATTCACCAAAACTGATGAAGCTGATTGTCAGAATTCTGTGAACAAAGCTGTTGTCCATTTGGCCTTTAATTAACTTTCCAAATATCTGCAAAGATATTGCTTTTTTCCCGAATATAGCCTTCAATGCTAATCATGATGTGATATTGCCTCTAAAAGGGTGTTTTACCTCGTGACAATGCTTCTGTTACCTCCTTGAATAGACACTGGATATCGATATCGTGTTATTGAAGAATCCGACAGGTCTTTATTATAGACAAACAGGAGATTGGAAGA
>NW_025967901.1:0-25000 GCF_021869965.1 Rhincodon typus | reverse complement strand
GATCTGCTGTTCTAGTCACAGCACAGCAAACTTTTTATTAACTGGTATCTATGAAACCAGGAGTGTGCTGATTGATCAAATATTCAAATATTGATGAAGAGGTCCAAGAGGCTAAGGACATGGAAGAAGGTGCTCAAGCCCTAAAATGATTGAATTCAATACTGAGTCCAGAAGGCTGGATGGTTCCTAAGCAGAAAATGAGATATTTTTCTTCCAGCTTGTGCTGAGCTTCGCTGAAGCACTGTGTCGAGCCCAAAACAGATGTTGACCAGGGAACACGGTGGTGTGTTAAAATGCAGGAAACCAGAAGCTTGATGCCATTCTGCTGAAGGGGTTTTGCAAAGCAGTTGCCCAGTCTGCACTTCATCTCCCCAATGTAGAAGAGAACACATAGTGAGCAGTAGAAGCAACCATTTTGTCAAACATCATGGCGCTTGATATCAAGGGCAGTCATCCTCACTTTGCCACCTTCAGTTCAGCACTTCAGTCTGTTTCACCGAAGCTGTAATGCAGCCAGGAGCTGGTTAATAATGGCCAGCCCGAGTCCAGACTGAGCATCAGTGAGCAGGTAATTGTTGACTAGGTTCTGCTTGATAACACTGTCTACAACCATTTCCATCACTTTGTTGATGAGAACAGACTAATACGATGGCAATTGGCTGGATTGGACTTTGCTTTCTTTATTTTTGTACAGAACATTCGTGAGCAATTTTCCACATTATGGGGCAGATACCTATGTTGCAGCTGTACTGGTGCAGCCTGGCTAAGGACATAGCTAGTTCTGGAGCACAAGTCAATTGTCAGAATATTGTCGGGACACAGTCTTTGCAGTAGCCAGCGCCTTTGGCTGTTTCTTGATATCGTGAAGTGAATCCCATCGGCTGAATTGTTGTCAATGAGAAGACTCCACAAATATCCTCCTCCAGTGAGTTGTTAATTGTCCACCATCATTTATGACTGGATGTGGCAGGACCGTAGAGCTCAGATTTGATAGACGGTTACATGCAAGTAGTTGTGTTTTGTAGCTTCGCCAAGTTGATATCTCATGTCTAGGTATGCCTGGTACTGCTCCAAGCATGCCATCCTGCACTTTTCCTTGAGCCAGAGTTTATTCCCAGGCTTGATGGTAATGGTTGAGTGGGGGATACACCATGCCATGTGGCTGTAGATTGTGTTTAGCCACAATTCTGCAGTTGACAGCCTAAAACACTCCATGGATTCCCAGTCTTGTGTTGCTAAATCTGTTTGAAATCTATTCCATTCAGCATGATGGTAATGCTAGATAAATGACTAGTAATGTAGTTGTACTTATTGCTATCCTGCAACACACCATCTTGTTAACTAAGAACTTTGCCTCTTCTGTAAAGATTTACAGTTGTGTCTGCTCTATCACTGTTCATTAAACAGACTCAAGATCAGGAATTAGTGGCAGCAACAGACAGAGGTGGCATATACCATGTGCCATTATAAGCGCAAGGTCAGAAATCGCACAACACCAGGTTATAGTCTAACAGGTTTATTTGGAAACAAACTTTCGGAGCACTGTTCCTTCTTCAGGTGTTAGTAAGAGAGATGGTATCAGACACAGATTTCATAAGTAATAGATCAAAGGGCCACAGCACTGATATGTTTGGATTGAAAGGCAAGCTGTTTGGTTATATGAGTTTACCTGCATGTCTTCATACCTAAAAAGACTGTACTGCCTCTTTAGCTGACTGGGAACAGGCCTGTTCCTGACTTTTCTTAAGGGACTGTAAGGTAGTACAGATGGTGTGATATTTACCACAGTTTCTGCATCTGACTGTGGAGTGGAACAAGGCATGAATAGATGAATTCATTTTATGATTCAGGTTTGCATAAACACATAACTCGAGTCTTGCAGAGAGGTAATTTGAGCTACATAGGAAGCTATACTCGTAGATTCAATAAACACAATTGCGTTACTTTCTCTGGCAGTGATACTTCTCATGGTAAAATGAAAGACTTCTGGCGAATGTTTGTGTTTCATGATGCATACGCATCAATGTAATTATTGAGCAGCAAATATATTATTAACGGAAATTATTTCATCAATTATACGTACAGCAAATGTACGTTTCAACTTTTTTTAAGTTTGTACTTATGGCCACAACTTAGTGTTGCTCTAATAGCCTAAATGCCATCATTTTAATTAAGGTGATTCCATAAAAGGCAAGGATTAAAGATATAATTTAAAAATGTTAGAATACAAAAGTTGCAATAGATTTTACTAGCATGATCAGCCAATTGAGCTGAACTGTTCCTCAATCGGAGTTGTCCATCAATAAAGTTTTTAGAGATGTTGTTTTGCACACTCTCATAAAACCGTGTATGATTCTCTTAGGGTATACTTAGTATTGAAAATAATTGCTACTTTATTCTGTGTAAAATCTTACATATAGTACGCCATACCCTGTCTTTGGAATATTTTATAATGTTAGTTTTCCTCACCTTTCTGACTCTTTCTGTTTGCTGAACTATCAGACAATTGGCTGCACCCAGAACTATGTTTATATTTTTATAGAGTACATGCTAATCAGTAAGCCTTTTACTTTAGCAATAGAACATAAGGACATAAGAACCAGGAGCAGGCCATCTGGCCCTTTGAACTCACTCCACTGTTATAAGATCAAGGCTGATCTCTACGTGGCCTCAGTTCCACTTACCCATTCTCTCACCATAACCCGTAATTCCTTTACCTTTCAATAAATTCAATGAGGAAACCTCAACTACTTCACTGGGCAGGGAATTCCACAGATTTACAACCCTTTCGGGGAAGAAGTTCCTCCTTAATTCAGTCCTAAATCTGCTCCCCCCTAATTTTGAGGCTATGGCCTCTTGTTCTAGTTTCACCCTCCAGTGGAAACATTCTCCCTGCTTCTGTCTTATCTATTCCCATCATAATTTAATATGTTTCTATAAGATCCCCCTCATTCTTCTAAATTGCAATGAATATAATCCCCGTCTACTCAGTCTCTCCTCATCAACCAACCCTTTCAACTCCGGAATTAACCTAGTGAATCTTGTCTGTACCCAGTGCTAGTGCATCCTTTGTCAAGTAGGGAGACCGAAACTGCACACAGTATACCCGCTGACTGATGTGATAGCAGAATTCCCGTTGCCCAGTTAATGCTCAAAAATGATATAAAGTGGGAGTATTTTGTACAGTCTCAATAATGTTTATATATTGAGGAATAAGGGAACTTAAAGGCATGAAAAAAGTACCTGGCTTATTTTTTCATTGAAATAATTTCACTGCTTTCCTCCCTCAGCCACTATACTTCATGACTTCTCACCCTCAATGATCTTAAAAAGTATCACAACTTGCCATTTCCCTCTCTCCCTCCTCTGTATTCACTGTTCTCTTCTCCCTTAATCTCTGTTATCAAGTAAACTCCTCAACTCTTGTTCACAGCCACATTCTTGACCTTGCAGTCTCATTTTCCTGTTAGTCCTTTGTGTCACTCTACCCACACATTCCTTCCACACCCCAACCTTGCCTCTTTCTGTATTCATCTCAGGTGAAATACCAATGGCTACAAGAACAGGCCAGAAGCTGGGAATACTGCGACGAGTAACTCACCTCCTGATTCCTCAAAGCCTGTCCACCATCTACAAGGCACAAGTCAGGAGTGTGATGGAATACTCCCCACTTGCCTGGATGGGTGCAGCCCCAACAACACTCAAAAAGCTTGACACCATCCAGGACAAAGCAGCCCGCTTGATTGACACTACATCCACAAGCATTCACTTCCTCCACCACCAGTAGCTCAGTAGCAGCAGTGTGTACTATCTACAAGATGCACTGCAGAAATTCACCTCAGATCCTCAGACAGCACCTTCCAAACCCACGACCGCTTCCATCTAGAAGGACAAGGGCAGCAGACATATGGGAACACCACCACCTGCAAGTTCCCCTCCAAGTCACTCACAGTCCTGACTTGGAAATATATCGCTGTTCCTTCAGTCACTGGGTCAAAATCCTGGAATTCCCTCCCTAATAGCACTGTGGGTCAACTCACAGCAGGAGGATTGCAGTGGTTCAAGAAGGCAGCTCACCACCACCTTCTGAAGGGCAACTGGGGATGGGCAAGAAATGCTGGCCAGCCAGCGACGCCCACATCCCAGAAATGAATTAAAAAAAACAATCCTGCAATTGACTTACAACTGTGCTTTTAAAATCTAAACTATTTAGTCTTGGGGCCAGTATTTCCCACATTTCTGCAGTGACTGATTTGCTCAAATGCATTCTTGTCTGTGCCAGTAATGTCCTTCACCCCAGTGAAGCCACTACTCCCTCTCACCCTGGCTGTTCCCCCCCATATTATCCTCCTCTCCATTCCCTTCTTTGAAGCATGCATGCTTGTACAATTGGTTTAGCTGTTAATGACAATGTCTGTTTAGACTTACTACATAAAGTATTATCAGGCCTTCCTGTCATCTGTTGAAACTGCTCACTGGTCCAGGATTACTCTGCAATGCAAAGATAAACCCCAACTTTTCTGAACTGCAATTCATTTTCTTAAAATTCTGAATAAAAATGGAAAGAACTGCAGATGCTGTAAATCAGAGATCCTTCTGAGGAAGGGTCACTTGACCTGAAACATTAACTCTGACTTCTCTCCACAGATGCTGCCAGACCTGCTGAGGTTTTCCAGCAATTTCTTTTTTTGTTCTTATAACCAACAATAAGTACAGGAGCTCATGGACTTGATTGATGCCTAAGGTTCAGACCTTCAGATCAATTGGTTCAAAAGCTTTCACCCAGCTTAAACCTGAATAGCTGTCCTTCTCAAATTTATCTCCCCTTCTGGTGGAAATGTAGCAAACGTTAGTTAGGTCATAGCTAGAACCTTGTGTGCAGTACTGGAATCCACATTATAGGAGGGATGTGATTGAATTGGAAAAGGTGCAGAGGAGATTGACTAGGATGTTGCCTGCATTGCAAAGTTTCACTTTGGACAGAGATTATATAAATTGGTGTTATTTGCCTTGGAGCAGAGGAGACTGACAAGGGGAGAAGAGCAGGTATAAAATTATGAGGGGCATAGACAGGTTTGACAGGAAGAAAATTTTCCCTTGGTGGAGGGATCAATAACTGAGGGTATGGTTTGCAGGTAAGAGGCAGGAGGTCTAGAGGGAATGTGAGGAAATGATTTTTCACCCAGATGTTGATGCGAATCTGGATGTCACTGTCTTTAAGGATGGGAGAGATACAAACCCTCCCAGCATTGAAGAAGTGTTTAGATGTGCACTTGTGATGTCAAGGCGTACGAGGCTATGGGCTAAGTGCTGGGAGATGGAATTAGGAAAGTTAAATGCTTATTTTTGACTGGCACAGACTTGATGGTGTTTTTCTGTTCTGTAGACCTCTTAGACGCTGTGGTCTCTCTGAGCTCGAGATCCTCCTGTTACTTCTTTTTGACACTATTTCCACTAAGCTGCTGACCACCAACTTCCTTTCTGGTCAGCATTTTAACTCATACTGTTAATGGTTCTTTACTATTCCTGTCCTTTGAAATATACTGTCATTACACGTCTTTACAAAACTAACCCTTGATCCCCATTTCACTGACAACTGTTGCCACCCCCCCACCCCCCTCCTGCGTTTGCAGTCGTGTTGTTACCTCCTAAATCTCAGTTCAGTTTTCACAGAACTCCATGTTCAAATTACTTCAGTCTGGTCTCCACTTTCATCCCAAGTCTGAAATGGCCCTTAGCAAACTCACAATTATCTGACGTCATAGTGACAAAAGTAAAGTGTTCCTCCTCATTCTTTGCAGCCTGCTGCAGCCTTTTGATGTGGTTGCATACGCCATCCTCTTCCATAACCATTGTATCACTTTCAGTGGCTTAGCCTGCCACCTCGCATAATTAACTGCGGTAACCTCTAAGGCTCTGTGCTGAGCTGGCTTGTATTTCTCATCTATGTGTTGCTCCTGCTTTTATTTGAAAGCAACAGTGTTAATTTTCACATGTATTGCAACCAGTTGTAGCTCACTGCCTGATTCCTTTGCTGCTGGTAAATTACCAGACTGCTCACCTGATGTCCATTACTGGATGAACACAAATACATTTCTGATCCAATATCTGTGCCATAAACAAAAACAGCTTATTTGAAATTTTTATACCATCAGGCTTCACTCCAGTTCAGCTCACCTGCCGACACCTTTGTTTGTGCTGTCGTTGCTTCTAAAATTGATTATTTCATATATACCTGTCTGGTCCTCCACATTCTATCATCTAAAAACTTGAGTTTGTCTGAGATTGTGCTGCCAACAGGTTCTTTCATCTATCTCTCCTGTGCCCAAAAACTGATGTAGGTTCTTGGCCAAGCAATGCCTCAATTTTAAAATTCACATCCTGGTTTAACACTTTACATGGTCTCACCTGCTTTTTTTTCCTCTTTTAAAATCCTCCAGTCTCTCAACACTGAGCTATTTATGCTCATCTAATTCTGACCTTTGAAGATAACCTGTATTAATTGCTCCACAATGTCTTTAGCTTCCCAGGTCCTAACGTCTGTAATTCCCTCCCTAAACGTGTCAGCCCCTCTATTGCTGTGACTAGTTGAAGATAGTTTTGACCAAGTGTTTGGTCAAATACTTTCTTACATGAGAAAATATCAGGCCATATATTGAGGTTGGTTGGCTCGCCGAGCTGGTTTGTTGTTCCGCAGACGTTTCGTTACCACGCTTGGTAACATCCTCAGTGCAGCCTCTGATGAAGCGTCGGTGTGTTTTCCCGCCTGGTTTTTAAACTCTAGGTTCTGTTGCGATGGATTGCCTCACTTCCGGGTTTCCTCCGTGGTGGAACGTATATGGGGTCGAGTTCAATGTGTTTATTAATAGCATGCTTCATGGAGTGCCATGCTTCCAGGAATTCTCGTGCTCGTCTCTGCCTAGCCTGTCCCAGGATCTTGGTGTTGTCCCAGTCGAAGTGGTGGTTCTCCTTTTCCATGTGGATTGAGATGAGTGAGTATTGATCGTGTCTTTTTGTAGCCAGTTGGTGTTCATGTACTCTTGTTGTTAGTTTCCTTTCTGTTTGTCCGATGTAGTGTTTCTCGCAGTCTCTGCAGGGGATCTTGTAGATGACATTGGTCCTGCCCATGGCGGGGAGTGGGTCTTTAGTTTGGGTGAGCACTTGTTGTAGGGTTGATGTGGGGTTGTGTGCCACTCTGATGCCCTGCGGTCGTAGAAGTCTTGTGCTGAGTTCTGACGTGTTCCTGATGTAGGGTAGTGTGATGAGTGTGTCAGGGCGTGTAGAACCTTTCTGATGCTGTTCCTGTAGGCATCTCCTGACCCAGTTCTTTGGATAACCATTATCCTTGAACACTTGGAAGAGGTATTCCCCCTCCTCTTGGCGTAGTTCCGTGTTGCTGCAGTGTGTTGTTGCCCTTTTAAATAGTGTTTGCACGCAGCTTCGTTTGTGTGTACTGGGATGGTTACTGTTGAAGTTCAATACCTGGTCTGTGTGTGTGGCTTTTCAGTGTACTTTCGTTTGCAGTTCCCCATTTGTCTTGTTCAAAAACAATTAGGGATGGACCATAAATATTGGCCAAGTCAGCAACATCCACATCCCATCCCCAGATGTACAGTAAAAAAAATTCTATTCAATTAAAGATTGAGATGAGGAGGAATTTCTTCTCTGATGGCTATGAGCCTTTGGAATTTCTTGCCACAAAGAGCTGTGGGGCAGAGTCCTTGTGTATATTTAAGATTGAAATAGATCCTTGATCAGTCAGGAAATTGAGGGTTATGACGAAAGGGCAGGAAAGTGGATGTGAGCAATGTTTAATCAGCCATTATCCTATTGAATGGCAGAGCAGGCTCTAGGAGCTGATTGACCTATTCCTGTTCCTATTTCTTGTGGTCTTATTAAAGACATTGTGATTGATTTAGCTTTTAGTTAAATGGATCATTTGCATTAAATAGAATGCTGAATTTACAATAAAATGTCTTAAATGGAATCGTTTAACATCTGCTTTTGCACTTTAACACCATAAAAAAGTGTGGTTATTATTAATATCATGATAGACCTAAGACCCAGTTACCATGAAGTCTGCTGAATTATAACCACTAGGAATAAACTTATAAATTCTGATTAAAAGACCATTTCTATCATGGTATATGGGAAAATCAACAGAAATGAAGACTAATCTGATACATATAATCTTTACTTGCCCTCCATATTGTATAATTTAGCGCAACAACAGTGTTTCAAATGTACTTTCCTCCACAAATGTAAAGGACCATGCTCATCTCGATCTGTTTTTATTCTGGGAAGAATCCTGTCATTTCTTTTTGGCGGAACTGTAAAACCATCAAACTGTGTACTTTTGCTTCCGCAGTGTAGAATTCATCCTTCATTTCACTATATTGCACCTTATAATGAAGCAGAGTGAACACTACAGAATTTACCTCTCCAACTAGAGCAGTTTCCAGCTCACTGACATCTTCAGTTATATCCCTTGCAGCCTTTACTTCTGAAAGGAAAAACAGACACACTTTCTATATTCCTCACCTCTCTATAGATGTCATGAGTGTCATCCATCAAATTAAAAATATTACACTGTGCCTCACACTAACCACTAGGAATCCCTTCATCAATCAAGTTCAATTAGAGCATTGCTTTCCTTGTTTGAAACTAAACTATAGTTTCTGAATCAGTTAGACAGTTTGTAATTTAGTATTCATTGTGCTCTACTTGTGTATAAGAACAATCTATGCATCAGCAATGGGTTTGTTGCTGTCCAGTTCCTTTACTGATCAGCTTTTCCGAAATCAGACCATATGTCCATCTTTCCATTGCATGGTTCAAAGCTTTCTGCACAAGGTATTTGGAAAACTCAGTACTTCTAGATTTCAAAGGCAGCCACGAATGGCAATTTCTGGACTGCTTTGTGATTAAACCACCAAACACTTAATAAGTATTGGCTATTTGTACATTACTACCCATTTCCTATCTCCATTCTTGTGTTTCCTGGTTATGTTAAGGATTTTCAAAATCTCAGATTAAAAAATAGGCTGAATTTAAATGCCCAAAAATATGTTGTTTGGGTCAGAACATTAAAATATTAAAGATCTGAAGCCTGACTCCAAAGTGCCCACTTTCAAGTTTAATAAGATGGGACAAGGGATAGGCAACAGAGCGACTGCAATGAGGCTGATTGGTAATTTCTATATTTTCATGAGTTCTTACAAGTTTAATTGCAGACTGCCAGGCTTCTCTCAAAACCCAGCAGGTGAAGGCAGGAAATGGTAGAATTGGAGAGAATTAAAGTGCATTTTTAAATTTCTTGTATGCATCGAACAGCAAGAGTGCCTTCCACCAAGCTTAACCCCATCAACTTCGCAGTAGACCAGTCCAGGTTCTGATATTAGTCTTTCAGTCTTGTATTCTGTCCTCCACCACCATCCCCGGGATTATGGATCTGGTGTAGCTTGTCCTGGGCTCTGCTCTGACATGGTCCTCGCCTGATTTGAAGCTAAGCTTGTTAATCAGGTTGATCTCTGATAGGAAAACTTGTCGTGTATGTAAGACACACATTGTGGAATGCAAAGCAGACCGACTGCTACCAAGGGCTGTGTATATGAGTGTCTAGCATGTGAATTCCTGAATCCTGCCAATTCTTCAAGTTCTTCTTTACAGTGACGAGGCATAGCATGTTTTTCTGTTAAAATATCTAGAAGTTTGACTTCATTTCTGCATCTGGGACTGACAAACAGATGGGAGTCAGGTCAAACTGGTCCTGACAACAATGACTGGGCTCTTTAAAGTGGGATTTCTTTACATTATATCCCCACACTATTGGGACTTGAAAATAATGAAATTACAAGGTTTATTTCACTGAAGATACCCCAAAAAGTAGGACTACCCAAAAAAAAGCATCATGAGCGCAGAAATTGCAATTAAGCAACTTGTGAGACAAGGTATATTTCTGATAATTGAGTTTACACAGCACGCAGAGAGCTTTCCCTGCTGTTTTCCCAGAATTGTTGTCTTTTAAAAAATAAATACTAACGCTGCTAGAATCTAATGCAAAATCTGTTCGATTGAATTGCTGGTTATTGAATTTTTTTTCATGCAGAATACTAGTTGATTTCAGGAATAAAAGAGTACTTTTATATCTACATTGTCTTTTATAGCCTTTATGAAGTATATTTTGAAGTGTTTGTGACTGTTTTGACAGAGAAACCCTATCAGCTGTATGTACACTGCAAGGACCAACTAACAGCAATAAAATAAAGATGTGCATTGCTACACCATGACATCGCAGAAGATATTCCCAATCTCTGAATAGTGATGGGAATCTTCTTACAAAGATCATTTATTAACATCCTAAATTTACTCCTATTACTGCACTGATTAAATTTTAAACTATATTGTTAGGAGGGTCAAAAAAATTGATGAATGGTAGAAGTTACCTTGCTGATTTTTTTTTTCTCTCTTTGTAACTCTCTTCGAAGTGAGAAATTTTAAAACTAAGGAATTTCTTTTCCTTTTATTTTGTTTTACCTCCTCCTGTAACAATTGTATTTTCCAAGACAGCAATCATATCCAAGTGAAGGTTAAGAGTATGTAACAAAACTGTACTGGGACCCTTCCTGGAGTGAGCACTGAAATTATGTTGAGGAAGTTGAGTAGGCTGGATGTAGCCTTAAAGTGGGCCGGATTATAAAATTGCAATGTGGAAAGGAGTAGTGAGGCCTTGCTTAATTAGAAACTCTGGTGCTTCTACTGATTTAGTTTCAGCTAGTCAGAAAAAGCAGTTTAACTCATTTTATCAGAAAATGTTTAGTCAGGACATACTCAGTTTACAGCCTGCTAATGCTTTCCACAGTCTGGATAACTGAATTGGGCATTGTCTCAGTGCATTTTTGCAGTTATATGGTCATTTATGTAGTTGCTGCATGCAGATTGAACATTGCTTTCACATAAACTGCAACTGTAATTGTATTTTAACCTCCCTTTTAAACCTTCAGTATCCACAATCGCCGTTGTTGGTCAGTGCATTCAGTATGGGAGTTGAGAGGTCATGTTGTAGCTGTACAGGACATTGGTTCAGCCACTTATGGAGTATTGCATGCCATTCTGGTCTCCCTCACGTAGGAAGGATGGTTTGTACTAGAAAGGGTTCAAAAAAGATTTACAAGGATATTGCCAGGGTTGGGAGGTTTGAGCTATAGGGAGAGGCTGAATAGGCTGGGGCTATTTTTCCTGGAGCATTGAAGGCTGAGGGGTGACCTTATAGAGATTTATAAAATCATGAGGGGCGTGGATAGGGTAAATAAGCATGGTCTTTTTCTCGGGCTGGAGGAGTCCAAAACGAGAGGGCGTAGGTTTAAGGTTAGAGGGGAAAGGGGCAACTTTTTCATGCAGAGGGTGGTGTGTATATGGAATGAGCTGGCAGAGGAAATGGTGGAGGCTGGTACAATTACAACATTTAAAAGGCATCTGCATGGTTATATGAATAGGAAGGGTTTAGCGGGATATCGGCCAAATCTTGGCAAATGGGACTAGATTTATGTAGGATATCTATTCGGCATGGACAAGTTGGATTGAAGAGTCTGTTTCCATGTTGTTAATCTCTATGACTCTAAGTATTTAGATTGCTTTCTAAAAGTCTAAAAAGGTGGATATAAAATGGTACAGAATTTATATTGCTGAATGTTAAGCCTGGGCACTTTGAGACAACAACTGATTGATATTGACCTTGGGTGTCTGACACAATCACATTTGGAGCATTTTCTGTCAGCATTGGCTTTCTTCAGAGATGGAGAAGGGGAGATAAATCAGTATGTTAGACAGCATTAAGAGGCTGAATAGGAAGCAAATATGGACACTTTTTACTTCAGCTAATTTGGAAGTGCTCTGAATAGTTCAGGTCCTTCAAGCAGAGATGCAATTATACTAGATAATGCATTGATGTGTATATGTATCAGCGAATCATGTGAGAAAACTTAAAAGAACATTGTTGTGGAAACATTTGAAATAAAAACCAATCAGCCAGAGAGCAGTAATGAAGTTTAAAAATTAGATGTTTTAGGACTTTGTCCTCTGCATAAATCTAGGCAAAGATTTGGTCTTAGACTATTGCACTTAGTGTTACAAAATGTCGAATGTTTAACATACAATTTAGCAATGAGGAAATGCTGGTCTGTAGTAGTTAATGACCAGAGCCTAGAAAAGGTAAATTTTCTCTCTTACAAATCCGCTTCGTGATTCGGGCAAGCACAAGAATTGATACAGACCATTTTTTTGTCACTAAAACGGCAAACATCAGTCTGCATTATTGTACAGTAATTCAAGTGTTTCTTTATATGAAGACAGCTGATGTTTTATGTGAATTAAGCAAACCCAAGTATATTTTAAATACAAAGCCTGGACATGACAAGACTACACATTGCACTTTATTTTTAAAGAAAACCAAGTGTTAGTAAAGTTCATACAACATGCAATGCATTTAAAACATTTTATTTATTTTGTTAAAAACATTTATTTATTTTAATTTTTCTACATATATTTCTGGTACTTTTTCTTGTGATGGACAAAACCAAAATTAGTTTCGTGGAACTTCTGTCTTGCTCTTCCATCACACCAAAATATTGCAGTTGGATAGCACTAAAACAAATATTTGATATTAATTCGGTGACATTTGCAATGAAGTTTAAATAACTAGAGCAATCTGAGAAATGTAAATTATGTTGGTAGGTCATGGATATGTGAAGTTGGTGTAAGAAGATAATATAATAAAATACAAAGTATTCCTCTTGTGGAGTTTGATTTTATAATCAGAGGCAATTAAACCATGATTTAATACATCTAGGTATTTGTTACAGCAGTATCAGTATGTAAGAGATACTTAATTGGCTGTGAAGCTTTCCAATATCCAAAGACATGAAAAGTGCCACATAAATGCAAACTTTTCTTTCATTAGTTATCCTTAGCGGTACTAATAATTTTAATTTGAGGCTATGTTGAGAAAGCCCTGTGTAACCTGTTTAAACAAATGATTTCAAATGTCAGAAAACAAATCCTGCTGACAACAATTGGCTAAAGGAAAGCCCCCACAACTTGCCCACACAACAGTGCAGTACGCAGGAGCAAACTACTGCAGATGCTGTAATCTGTACTGAAAACAACAAATGAGGGAGATCATAGCAGGTCAGACAGCATCCATGGCGAGAGAGCAACCTAACGTTTCGAGTCATCAGCTCTGATGAACAGTGATCTAGACTCGAAACATTAGCTTGCTCTGTCTCCATGGATGCTGTCTGACTCGCTGTGATCTCCAGCATTTTTTGTTTTCGGTACAGTACGCAGCGTGCTCATCATATCATTCCTAAATATCTTCAACCAAAATTTGTTGCTTTTGTTAACTTAAAAGTCAACCTGTGAAGGATGGTAGCAGCAAAAGAGAGTTTGTGGTAATGACAGCATAAGTACAATTCTTTTGGGCAACCTAGTTAAACTGTATTTAACAAAATGAGATGTTAATTTTTTTTGTATTTTTGGACATCAATAATAAAACAAACCTCAGCTGTAACACAGTGATACACTCAGAGATTTGAGGATTAATTCTAATGAGCAGATATTGAATTTTACTTGTAGCATCAGTGAGATGGAAATTGGAATTGTAGATTTTATTAAAATTTGTTGTAGATTTTACTTTGCCCATGTATGTGAGATTTTAAGAAAAACATCTACTGGTGGAAAATTTGTTTTGCTTCCCTCAAAAGGCTTTTCCTGCTTATTATGGTGTTGAATTTTGATAATCGCCTGCCTGCTGTGATTCATTTAATAAAGTTTCTGAATTCTGGGAATCATGTGGACAATAGAGAAAAATTTCATTATTCTCATATTTGTACATTCTTTCTGGTGGTCAGTAAATATTTCCATTGCAGCCTCAACAGTTGATTCCAAGGAATGTGTCCCATCAATGTCTTAACTTGGCTTATGCATATTGGAATACACACCATTCCTAACATGGCAGTGCTTGTATTCTTGATGCCTTAACGATGTTTTAAAAGAAAGCAATCCAGCTGCAGCCTTGCAGGTCTTGTCCATTTTTGTACTCATCAACTTATAACGCACGCTTGGGAGTTCTTTCTTTTTTTAAAAAAAGGAGGCAGCATGAAAAAAAAGGCTTTTCAGAATATAAGAAGATCATTGTCACCCACAAGTAAATCCTCTCCATTGACACATATATTTCTGTAAAATAGTTTATTACACCTTTTGATTAAAATTGTAAACTTGGAATGGAAGCCCCAGCTCACCAACAAGAAAATAGTTTTGTTATAACTCACTGATGACTTCAGCATAAAAGAAGTCACAAAGTTGCAGCAAACAGTAATTTCCTATTGATGAAGGATCCCCTACAAATGATGATCTACCCATCAGGGCTCCCTGAAAGCAATAACACAACTTCTTGAATAAGTTGTCCTGACTTCCAAAAAAAAGCTTATTGCTTTCTAAAGGAAAATGTAGAACATGCTTTTCCTTGTTGTAATAAATGGTAACAATGGGCTGCACATTTGCCAATTTCAGACTACCTGTGAACTCTACCTACAAATGTTGTGTTAGTTCCCATTTAAAATCTACACTGTAAACTGAGAAACCAGTTCTGGGTAAAAGCTTTTGCCCTACTTAAAAATGGATCAAAAATAGTTACATGTATTTTTTTTTAAATGAGTTTGGAATATCGCTGCAAAACATTTTCCTAAATCTGAAACAATGTGAATGCATGAAGTATTTGTAAAAAGCTAAAACAAATTAATAGCACAAATCACGATAACTAGATTTGATCTTATAGCATATTAAACTGATGACATTGCATGGTTAGAAACATTCGATGGGGTGTGGGGGAGGTGCATGTTGAGAGGACTCTGATAAAGAATGATAGAAGTACAGTTCTGATGATGGGTCTTGCCTTGGAAGAACAGCATGTCAAGTCACCAAAGGTGGCGATCAGAAATTATCAATTGGCAGAGGACAGGAATCAAAATAATCTATAGGTCCTCTAACAATATCCATTGTTACATTTTGGACAGAGTCAATATTTGAAACTAGAGGAACTTGTAACAAACATAATTCAATAATAGCAAGGGTCTGAATCTTTATATGGACTAGAAAAATCCAAAAGCAAAAGCAGTTTGGAGGACAGGTTCAAGGAATGCAAAAGTACATGCAACCAATCAGGGAAGAGGCTATTTTAGATCTTGTCTTCTACTCTGAGGCAAGGTTAATTATTATATTCAATAAGGGTCCTCTAGAGAAGATTGATCAGAATACGATAGAATTTGATATGCATTCAAGAGCAACTTGAATTGAAGTGAGTGTATTACATGTTAAAACAAGTTCTATCTGTATGAGAAGGAAGTTAGATTCAGAAATCAGATTGAAGGGGATTAGAGTAATAGCAATGTTGAACGTTTAAATAAAATTCATAATTCTCAATGAACATACATTTCAATACAAAAAGTGCTATGCAACATAAAAGGTATAATTCTAAAAGAGATGCAGGAGCAGATGAAATATTAAATGTTGCAGGACAGGTTGAGAATGTGGTTAATAAAGTATTCAAAATCCCAAGCTTTACTAATATCCACCAAGTACAAAAACAAACAAGTTAAACTTGCATAAAACACTGGCTTGCCTCAACTGGAATACCATAACTAGTGTTAGACACCACACCACACTTTAGGATGGGTGTGAAGGCATTAGAGAGAAATGTGGAAAAAGTCATGAAAATAGCTCCCAGAATGGAGTTTTGTTCATATATTGAAAAGGCTGGGACTGTTGACCTATGGAAGAAATATGATTCAAAAGGAGATTTGGTAGAGGTGTTCAAAATCACCAGGGTCTGGACAGAGTAACTAGGGAAAATTGTTCACATTGGTGGAAAAATCAAGAATAAGACAGCACAGGTTTAAAGTGATGACCCACATAAATAATGTCAACATGAGGGAATACTTTCTTACACAGCTAGTGGTTTGAGCTCTGGAATGCTTTGTCTGAGAGCATGAGTGGAAGCATGTTCAGGCATTTGAGAGGAAAATCAGGTATTACCTGAGAAGGAAGAATAGGTATAGCTAAGGAGAGAAGCAGGGAGTTGCATGAGGTGAATTGCTCCTTCAGAGAACTAGCAGAGCAATGACGGGACAAATAGCCTCTCTCTATGCTATGATTCTGGGTCATTTTCAGCATGGTGTGTTGTTAATAGTGGAATTCAACAAGCATTTGAATTGGGCCTCACCTATTTACAGTTGGTATTAATGACTTGGATCAAAGGCCCAGTGTGAGTCTTTGTTGTATAATACTCCTGTGGTGCACTATGTGGCATTTCATTATTTTACCGGTACTATAAATATAAGTTACTATAGCAACCATTGTTCACAACATTAGTCAAAATTTGTACAGTCGTGGTTTTTTGACTGTTTGACAGTTGTAAGCAATAAGGTTTTGGTCATAATTTGCATCCTGTCGATTAGCTTCATGTAGGGAAAAAAAAATCAACACTAGAAACCTGCTTAGGATATTCATGCATGAACAATGAACAATCAAAAATGATCTTGTTTAGTTAAACAATTAAGTCAAGTAACTAATCTTCCCAAAAGAAATGACTGACTGTCTGTCTACAGTGTTTGAATAGTAACTGAAAGTATATTCTAAAGCTGATATAAAAGCAAAAAGTTTTTGGAAAATGAATATTATGCCAGTCATTGATTTGGCTGACATTCACAGTCGTCTCCCACCAAATCTGCCGTTTCAGGTTTTTAAGTTGCCACAGTTGCCTTTCAGTGTTAATTGTGTGTGTGTGTGTGTGTGTGTGTATTTTGACTAATTACTAAATAGTATCCTCTGGAAAAGGAGTTAATTCTCTGACTTCTTGCAACAAAACATTTCTTCTGAGCTAACAAGCTATAGAGCTGGATGAACACAGCAGGCCAAGCAGCATCAGAGGAGCAGGAAGGCTGATGTTTCAGGCCTAGACCCTTCTTCAGAAATGCCAGTCTGAAGATGGGTCTAGGCCCGAAATGTCAGCCTTCCTGCTCCTCTGATGCTGCTTGGCCTGCTGTGTTCATCCAGCTCTACACCTTGTTATCTCAGATTCTCCAGCATCTGCAGTTCCTACGATTTCTTCTGAACTGTTAGCTGCAACTATGAATGAGTCTTTTCTAATAACTGAAATTTGTAAAAATTAATGTGACTAAAAATGCACATAGTCTTTATTTGAAAGAACAATGCATATACTACATTATATAGTTAACACCTCAACAGATTATTGGTATCTCTGTATGTAGATTTTAACCATTTAAAACTGTTGTGTAGGATTATATACCCTCAGCCACTATTCAAGAGAGGCCATGTTATTTCAGGCAATGCGCTTCTTTGCAATGACTGCCAGTTATGCAACTACTGCTCATGTGATCAACATGCAGGACGTGCACTGATTCAGAACAAGGTGATCAGTGTTGACTTTTAATTTGTGGTGGAGAATGGAATGCCAAGTGTTCCCTGTGTACCAGCTTTGATGACTAAATGCTTTACGATTAAGCTCATAGACTGAATGCCAGGCCGACATAGGAATTTGATCCCTTGAAAAACGTCGAAAATGAGCACTTGTTATACAATATATGCTTGTCAGAATGCTCTCCATTTGCAAGTTCTGCTTTTAGCTGATCCTATCCTCCCTCTACAGATTATCCTCATCAGCCAGATACTGAGTTGTCTTGTTCAGAAACCTGCCTGAGACCATTATGAAATCAACTAATTCTGAATGCAAACACATTGGGCTTGGTCATGGTTCCACTTGTGGCCAGACATGATTAGTGCTGGTGCACAACTTAATAAGGGATGTTAAGCAGTGCTGCTCGAGGAAACCAGTTTCTGTTTGTGTGAGGAAAGTAAATGATCTAGCAGCGCATATTTGGTTGCTCTATTATAAATTTAAACACTGTTGTTTATGCTTTGGTATGTATTGCCGTGCTCATATAATATACAACCATGCACCATTTTCAGAGATGTTATATCGTAAACAAAAGCAGAAATCATCATTGCATTTTATACTCATTCACTGAAGGACTTTGAGGCAAATTTTTCCAAGATACATTACCTTGTATGAAATAAACAAAAAGATTACACATAGAGTACAGAGTCTGGATCATTCAAAGTGTAGTTTTGGTCACCATTGCCAAGGAAAGAGATATTTGTCTTATTAGAAGAGGTGCATCAGATTTTTTTGGGGACATGAGGCTTGACCAACAGAAGAGATTGAGTAGTGTGGCCCTTTAATTTCCTAGTGGTGATAAGAATGAGAGGCAATTTCATTACAGATTTCAATAGGCTAGATGCCGTGAAGTTGCTTGCCCTGTCTGGAAAACCTAGAACTCATGCTCGATCTTCTCACCCTGACACAGGGCCACATTGTGTCAGTAGGCTTTAAAAATGGTGAGTAGGACACAAATCTGAGATTCCTGACCTGATTATAGTGCTGGAAAGTTTCACAGGTGTGGAATAAGTGTCTATTTGGGAATGTGTATGCTGCTTTCTGATTTTAACTGGTACCATTGCAAAAATGGATGTGTTTGACCTTCTGTAATTTTGATTGGAGCTGGGCTAGATTGGGAAGCTGATGTGAATATCAGCAGCACAAAAATGTAGTGCATTATTGGGCTCCATGGATTAGGGCAGAAACCATATGGAATAAAAACAGCACACAATTTTTTTCCTACTTCACATGTAATTGAAATGCCACACAGTGATCATAGTCCTCTCTAAAGGGCACTTATCTGTACCTTACCAAACAATGTTATTGCCAGATTGTCTGTTCCAATTTCTAGAAAGCTATAAAGGAAAGGAACAGCATTGGAAAAGTAGAAAAATATTCAGATGTATCAGTACGTTTTGTATTGCATACAATGCTATTCTGAATTACAAAACAGTGAAATCCATTTCTGATGGTCTTCAACCAAATTGGTTCACTTCCATGTGATATCAAGAAACAGTTGGAGGTGCTGGATACTGCAAAGACTATGGACCTTGACTACACCAACAATAATACTGAAGACTTGTGCTGCAGAGCCTGCCCCTCCCCTAGCCAAGCTGTTCCAGGACAGTTACAACACTGGCATCTACCCAACAATGTGGAAGACTGCCCAGGCATGTCCTGTACACACAAAGCAGGACAAATCCAACCCAGCCAATTACCGCCCCATTAGTCTCCTCTCGATCAATCAGTAAAATGATGGAAGGTGTCATCAACAGTGCTATCAAGTAGCACCTGCTCAGCAATAACCTGCCCAGTGCTGCCCAGTTCGGGTTCCGCCAGGGCCACTCAGCCCCTCATCTCATTACAGCCTTGGTTCAAACATGGACAAAAGAGCTGAATTCCACAGGTGAGATGAGAGTGACAGCCCTTGACATCAAGATTGTATTTGACCAAATGTGGCATCAAGGAGCCCTGGCAAAACTGGAATCAATAGGTATCGGGGACATGCACTCCGATGGTTGGAGTCATACCTGGCACGTAGGAAGATGGTCGTGGTTGTTGGAGGTGAATCATTTCAGCTCCAGGACAAGGTGTCGAGCTGGATGAACACAGCAGGCCAAGCAGCATCAGAGGAGCAGGAAGGCTGACGTTTCGGGTCGAGACCCTTCTTCAGAAATGGGGGAGAGGAAGGGGATTCTGAAATAAATAGGGAGAGAGGCAGAGGTGGATAGAAGATGGATAAAGGAGAAGATAGGTGGAGAGGAGACAGACAGGTCAAAGAGGCGGGGTTGGAGCCAGTAAAGGTGAGTGTAGGTGGGGAGGTAGGGAGGGGATAGGTCGGACCAGGGAGGACGGACAGGTCAAGGAGGCGGGATGAGGTTAGTGGATAGGAGGTGGGGGTGGGGCTTGAGGTGGGAGGAGGGGATAGGTGGGAGGAAGGACAGGTTAGGGAGGCGGGGACGAGCTGTGCTGGTTTTGGGATACAGTAGGGGGAGGGGAGATTTTGAAGCTTGTGAAGTCCACATTGATACCCTTGGGCTGCAGGGTTCCCAAGCGAAATATGAGATGCTGTTCCTGCAGCTTTTGGGTGGCATCATTGTGGCAATGCAGGAGGACCAGGATGGACATGTCGTCCAAGGAGTGAGAGGGTGAGTTGAAATGGTTTGCAACTGGGAGGAGGAGTTGTTTGTTGCGAACCGAGCGTAGGTGTTCCGCAAAGCGGTCCCCAGGTGCAGGTGAACATCTGCTTGATGTGGAAAGTCTTCTTGGGGCCTGGGATGAGGGTGAGGGAGGAGGTGTAGGGGCAGGTGTAGCACTTGCTCCGGTTGCAGGGAAAAGTGCCGGGGGTGGTGGGGCTGGAGGGGAGTGTGGAGCGGACAAGGGAGTCACTGAGAGAGTGGTCCCTCCAGAAAGCAGATAAGGGTGTCGTCCCACTCCTTGGATGACGTGTCCATCCTGGGCCTCCTGCACTGCCACAATGATGCCACCTGAAAGCTGCAGGAACAGCATCTCATATTTCACGGGGGAACCCTGCAGCCCAAGGGTATCCATGTGGACTTCACAAGCTTCAAAATCTCCCCTCCCCCTACCGTATCCCAAAACCAGCCCAGCTCGTCCCTGCCTCCTTAACCATTCCTCCCACCTCAAGCCCCACCCCCATCTCCTACCCACTAACCTCATCCCGCCTCCTTGACCTGTCTGTCCTCCCTGGACTGACCTATCCCCTCCCTAACTCCCCACCTACACTCACCTTTACTGGCTCCAACCCCGCCCCTTTGACCTGTCTGTCTCCACTTCACCTATCTTCTCCTTTATCCATCTTCTATTCGCCTCCCCCTCTCTCCCTATTTATTTCAGAATCCCCTTCCCCTCCCCCATTTCTGAAGAAGGGTCTCGAACCGAAATGTCAGCTTTCCTGCTCCTCTGATGCTGCTTGGCCTGCTGTGTTCATCCAGCTCTACACCTTGTTATCTCAGATTCTCCAGCATCAGCAGTTCGTACTATCTCAGCTCCAGGACATCTCTGCAGGAGTTCCTCAGGGTGTCCTAGGCCCTACCATCTTCAGCTGCTTCATCAATGACCTTCCCTCCATAATAAGATCAGAAGCAGGGATGTTCACTGATCGCATAATGTTCAGCACCATTCACAACTCCTTAGATACTGAAGCAGTCCAAATGCAACAAGATCTAGACAATATCAAGGCTTGTGCTGAAAAATGGCAAGTAATATTCATGCCACACATGTGCTAGGAAATGACTATCTCCAAAAAGAGACAATCTAATTACTGCCCTCTTACATTCACTGAATCCCCTGTTATCAACATCCTGGGGGTCTTCATTGACCAGAAACTCAACTGGACTCACCACGTAAACACAGTGGCTACAAGAGCAGGCCAGAAGCTGGGAATACTGCGGCGAGTAACCCACCTCCTGAATCACCAAAGCCTGTCCACCATCTACAAGGCACAAGTCAGGATTGTGATGGAATACTCCCCACTTGCATGGATGGGTGCAGCTCCAACAACACTCAAGAAACTTGACACCGTCCAGGACAAAGTAGCCCGCTTGATTGGCACCACATCCACAAGGATCCACTCCCTCCACCACCAGCACTCAGCAGCAGTGTGTACTACCCACAAGATGCACTGCAGAAATTGACTAAAGATCCTCAGACAGCACTTTTTATAAACCCAGGACCACTTCCATCTATAAGGATAAGGGCAGCAGAAACATGGGGTGCCACCACCTTCAAGCTCCCCTCCCAAGTCCCTCACCATCCTGATTTTGAAATATATTGCCGTTACTTTATCATTGTTGGGTCAAAATCCTGGAATTCCTCCCTAATAGCATTGTGGGTCTACTTACAGCACATGTACTGCAGCGGTACAAGAAGGCAAATGACCACCACCTTCTCAAGGGCACCTAGGAACGGGCAATAAATTCTGTCCAGCCAGTGATGCCCACGTCCCATCGTTCCTTGTTGCCACTTGTTTAGTTGTTTCAAAAACCTGACAGTAGGTTGAGCTGCAGACTGAATTCAAAAGCTTTGATGTTAAGAGTAGTTTGCTAACACAGTTGTTTAGTGGAATTCTAAGCAAGGTTTGTTGCACAACTATTGAGAGGAATTGCACTGTGTTTATTTTTATCAGTTGTTAGATTTACAAAGAGAATAATGGATTTTAAGTGACTATTCAAGTAATATTTGTTTATTTTGACAATTTAATGAGCTTTGCAAAGACATTCAAATGTTCTTCGTAGGGCTGCTGAGTTCTCTACAGGACATTGGGTATCTGGGTCTATGGTAGCAGATTTAGTGGGTTGTTATGGAATGGCGGAGGGCTGAGGGTTAGGGGCCCTCATTCACCTTCAGAACAGGCCCAGCGTTTCAGCACATGGACCTTTTAACCAGGCCACCTAGACATTGACACATCTTTACCTGGTGGCAGTCCATCCATTCCTCTGCTGAATGCAGCTTGTGCGATGGATTACTGCGTAGGAGGTGGGATTGCAATATTGAGAAATTTCCTGACTCCAAATTCGTATCTCAAAGCTGAAAATCTGAACTGCAATCTTAGAATAAGGAGTTGACCCGCTTATTCAAGATTTATTCTTTAGTACCAGCTGTTTGGTTTTTCTGCTATTTCATAAAAATAACTTTCTTTCAACTATTAAATAAGGGACAAAATAATATTTATTTTACATAGTTGTTTTATCAATCTGAAACTGAAAAGGTATTCTTTAGCTTTTTGTATCAAAAATGACTATTACATAAAACTTTCTAGATATGTCTATAATATCAATTACAGGTGACTAACCTTTACTGTAACATAAGTGTCTGTAGTACAAAACCGATTATCTTAATGATGGCCAATTGAAATACAAATCTATTAATCCATTCATTCTTGTATGCCACGAGAAGTAGGTGAAATTTATTATCATTAACAAATGAACTATTAAAGAAGGATTTGTCTTTGTTTACTTCTACCTGCCCATCATTGATTTTAATGAGAGCAGCAAAGAAGTGGTGTTGGGTCTTTTGAAGAGCATTAAGGTAGATAAGCCCTCAGGGCTTGACGGTATCTACCCCAGGTTATCGAGAGAGGCAAGAGAGGAGATTGCTGGGGCCTTGACCAAGATCTTAGTATCCTCGCTAGCCACTCGAGAGGTTCTGGAGGACTGGCGAGTTGCTAATGTTGTTCCTCTGTTCAAAAGGGGAAATAGGGACAATCAAGGAAATTATAGACCGATGAGCCTCGCATGATGGTGGGGAAGCTGTTGGAGAGAATTCTTGGGGATAGGATGTAGACACATTTGGAAAAGCATGACCTAATTAGGTACAGTCAGCATGGCTTTGTGCATGGCAGGTCATGTCTTACTAACTTGATTTCAAGGAGGTGACGACGATGATTGATGAGGGTAGAGCAGTGGATGTTGTTTACATGGATTTTAATAAGGCTTTCAACAAGGTCCCTCATGATAGGCTCATCCAGAAGATTAAGATGCATGGGATCCACGGTGACATAGCGCCATGGATTCAGAATTGGCTTGCCCATGGAAGATAAAGGGTATTGGTGGAAGGGTGCTTTTCAGGCTGGGGGTCTATGATCAATGGTATTCCACTGGGAGCTCTGCTGTTTGTGATCTATATAAATGACTTGGATGAAAATGTAGATGAGTGGATTAGTAAGTTTGCAGAAGATACAAAGATCGGTGGAGTTGTGAATAGTGTAGAAAGTTGTCAAAGGATACAGCAGGATATAGATCAGTTGCAGATATGGGTGGAGAAATGGCAGATGGAGTTTAGTCCAGCTAAGTGTGAAGTGCTACATTTTGGGAGATCAAATGCCAAGGAAAAGTATACCGTTAATGGCAGGACTCTGAATAGCATTGATGTACAAAGGGCTGTTGGGGTTCAAGTCCACAGCTCCCTGAAAGTGGCGCCTCAAGTAGATGGGGTGTTAAAGAAGGCATATGGCATGCCTGCCTTTATTGTTTGGGGAATTGAGTACAGAGTCAGGATGTCATGGTGCAGCTTTATAAGACTTTGGTTAGGCCACATTTAGAGCACTGCTTTCAATTCTGGTCGCCACATTGCAGGAAGGATGTGGAGGCTCTCGAGAAGGTGCAGAAGAGGGTTACCAGGATGCTACTTGGATGAGAGGGTATGAGCTGCAAGGAAAACTTGGGTTGTTTTCTCTGGAGCGGTGGAGGCTGAGGGGAGACTTGATAGAAATCTATAAAATTATGAGATGCATAGATAGGGTTGACAGTCAGAATATTTTCTCCCAGTGTTGAAATGTCTAAAACTAGGGCGCACGCATTTAAGGTGAGGGGGGGAAAGTTCAAAGGTGATGTGAGGGGCATGTTTTTTATTCAGAGAGTGGTAGGAGTGTGGAATGCGCTGCCAGGTGTGGTGGTGGAGGCAGATACAATAGGGGCATTTAAGGGACTTTGAGATAAGCACATGAATATGCAGAGAATGAAGGGATATGGACCAAGGGCAGGCAGAAAGGATTAGTTTAATTTGTCATCATGTTCGGCACAATATCATTGGCTGAAGGGCCCGTTCCTGTGCTGTACAGTTCAATGTTCTAATGTGGGGAAATGTGAGGTTGTGCATTTTGACAGGCAGAGAAGAGGAACTGAATATTATTTAACTGGAGAAGGAAGGAGTGCAGGAAACTACAACACAGAGGCATTTGGAGTCGTTGCCCCTGAATCACAAAATTCATCTAAATTCAGTAGGTAATAGGGAAGGCAGGGCAGCATGGTGGCTCAGTGGTTAGCACTGCTGCCTCACAGTGCCAGGAACCCGGGTTTGATTCCATCCTCGGGCAACTGTCTGTGTGGAGTTTGCACATTCTCCTTGTGTCTGTGTGGATTTCCTCCAGGTGCTCCAGTTTTCTCCCATAGTCCAAAGCTGTGCAGGCCATGGCAAATTGCCTGTAGTGTTCAGGGATGTGTAGATTAGGTGGGTTATGAGGGATGG
>NW_025967900.1:0-25000 GCF_021869965.1 Rhincodon typus | reverse complement strand
GTCATTAATATGTATTGTAAATAATTATGCCCCAGCACGGATCCTTATGGTACTCCACTAGTTACAGGTTGCCATCCTAAGTATGTACCCATTATCCCAACCGTCATCTATTAGTTAGCCAATCCTCTCTCCATGCTAACATATTACTCCAACAACATGAACTTTTATTAAATAAACTAATGTGTGAACTTTATCAAATGTCTTCTGTACATGCAAACATAATCCATCTTGCTTGTTCCCTTCTGAAAGAATTCTACTAAGTTTGTCAGGAATGATTTCCCCTTCATGAAGCCATGCTGACTTTGCTCGATCATATTACAGTAAATCCTCTCTATCCATGAAATTATGAATGCGCCTATTCACGCCAAAAAATAACTTTAAAAAAAAAATCAACATCTGCAGGCAAAAACTGTGTATCTGCAATTTTTAACCCATTTTTAACAAGCTCCGCAATTGCGAGTTTCATCATTTGTGGGGGTTCTCAAGATATGGAGGAATGACTGCATGTATTTCTAAATATTCTGCCAATACAGGATCCTGGAAGATTACTACCAGTGCAGAGAACATTTCACCGGTTGTTGTTTCAACTCCGGAGACAGGGGAGCAGGGGCCAGGCATCCACTATATCTGTAACTACATACTTTAATATTCTGGGATACATCCCATCAGCTCCAAGGGAGTTATCAGTCTTTCACCCGGATTACTTTCCTTCGCAAGATAAAAACCAAAAGAACTGAGGATGCTGTAAATCAGGAACAAAAACAGACGTTGCTGGAAAAGCTCAGCAGGACTGGCAGCATCTGTGAAGAAAAAATTCAGTTAACTTTTCGGGGCCCAAAATATTAACTCTGATTTTTCTTCACAGATACCGCCAGACCTGCTGATCTTTTCCAGCAATTTCTGTTTTTGTTCTTTACTTTCCCTAGCAGTTTTTCTCTACTGATATTTATTGTATTTGCTTCCTCTTCTCCTCTCAGCTACTTGATTATTTAGGAATTTTGATTTCATTTCATTTATTACTGTCACATGCACTGAGATACAATGAAAAGTCTTGTACTGTGTGCTAACCAAATAAATCATACCTTGCATAACGTACCTATGATAGGGTAAGAGAACAGAATGCAGAAAACAATGTTACAGCTACAGAAAAGGTGCAGAGAAAGATCAATTCTAATATACGACAGGTCCGTTCAGGAGCATTTTGGAATGCTCATGTTTTCTACTGTGAGGACTGATGTAAAGTATTTACTCAACTCCTGTGCTGTTTATTGGTTCCCCATTATGATTTTCCCTATCTTTAAGGGGCGTATGTCCACTTTGGATTCGCTCTTCATTTTTATGGATTTAAGGCAGATCTTGCTGTCTGTCTCGACATTACTTTAAAGTTTACCCTCAAAGTTCATTTTCTCCCTTGATGACCTGTTTGGTCAACTTTTGTTGATTTTTAAGATGCCCCCAATCCTCCACCTTACCACTAATCTTTCCACATGGTATGTTTTCTCTTTCAATTTGATGCAACCCTTAACTTTCTTGGCAAATCATTTATTGGCTTATCCCCTTCCTAGAATTCTTCCTCACTGGAATATATCATTGCTGTGAGCCATGAACGTAAACATCTGCCATTGTTCCTCAATCGTCTTTGTTGTTAAACCCCTTCCCCATCTGCTTCAACCAGCTCGGTCCTCAATCCTTTGTATTTAAGCAGTACATTTATTTAAACAGCACAGTTGTTTCTGACCCAAATTCTTCCTACTCAAACCGAATGCTAAATTCTACCATATTATGGTCTCCGTTTCCTATGGATTTTGTACACTCATGTCATATATTAAACCTGCCTATTTATGCATCAACAGGTTCAAAATAGCCGTATCCCTGGTTGGTTCCATTCTAGGAAACTGTTTCTTATACACCGAATGAACTCTTCAAGGCTTTTCTGTCATATGGCTATTCTGATTTACATGAAGATTAAAGTCATCCATGATTAATGTACTGCCTTTGTTACATTCCCTCATTATCTCCTGATTTATTCTCTGTCCTATCATACAGCTACTGTTAGACCTATAGACTAATAGAGTACTGCTACCAGTGTCTTCTTTCCCCTTTATCCCTTTCCTCCACCCACAGTTACTATGCCTTCAGATCCACGATCATTTTACGCTGTTGCACTTATCTCATTCCATAACAACAATACTATCCCACCACCCTTTTCTTTCTGCCTGCCATTTCGAAAAGTTACATACCCCTGAATATTTAATTCCAAGCTTTGAACTCCTTGCAACCATATCTCAGCAATTGCTGTAAGTTCACAACCTTAAACCTGAATTATTAGCACAAATATATTTATTTTGTTCCAACTACTACGTGCTTTTAAGTAAAGAGCCATGAATTATGCCTTTTTACCATTTTTCTCCTTTTGACCCAATTTACTGCTGTTTTATCCCTTCCTGCCATACTCTGGGTAATGTTTCCAAATATTTGCTCTCCCAATTAATTTAAAACCCTTTCTACAGCCTAATTATTTTATTCACCAGGACAGGAAACTAATGGCAGCACAGTTCAAGTGAAACCCACCCCAACAGAACAGCTCCCTCAGAGTCATAGAATCAAAGTTCAGAAGAGGTCCTTTGGCCCAACAAGTCTACACTGCCAAAAATATACTACTACCTACACTTGCCCCACTTTCCCACACTATGCCCATAACTTTGAATGTTATGACGCTTCAAGCGCATATCAAGTTTTTTTTTGAAAGGTTGTAATGTTTTCCCGCTCCCAGGCAGTGCATTCCAGACACCCACCACCCTCTCACCAAAAATTTCACTACCATCTGTTCCTCTGAGCTTCTTAGAGTCTTGCCATTCATTGTGCATTCTCCTCTCTTGTTCCTTCTTCCAGGTGTATCAAAACACATTTTTCAGGATTAAATTCCATTCTGTCATTGATCTGCCCATCTGACCAATCTGTTGATATCCTCTCATAACCTAATACCTTTCTCCCCACTGCTAATCACCCAGCTGATGTTTGTGCCATCTGCCAAGTAACTTATCGTCATGCCCCCATATTCCCATCTACATCATTTATGAATATCACAAACAATAAGCGGCACAACACCGATCCCTGTGGCACACCAATGGACACTGACCTCCAGTCACATAAACAACCTTCTACCACCACCGTGTCTTCTGTCACTAAACTGATTTTGGATCTAACTTGCCAAGTTACCATAGATCGCATGTACTTTTACTCCCTTCTATCTCAATACTTGGGACAGTGCCTCAAAAACCAAAACCCATTTTACCCACACCAATCTTTTGAGCCACACATTTAACTCCTTGATTTTGTTGACTCTTATGCTAGTTTGCCCATGGCTCCAGTAGTAACTCAGAGATTAATACCTTGCAGGTTGGTGGAGTGGAGGTGGTGGCATAGTGGCAATGTCACTGACTAGTAATCCTGAACCTGAGGAGAAAATTCTGGGGACATGGGCGCCATAGCAGATGGTGACAATGTGGCTGACTTCTAACTATCCTCTGAGCAATAAATTCTGGCCTAGCCAGCAACACAGATATTCCATGATGATGTGGAGCTGGACATTTTCAGCATACATGCAAAAATAGTGCAGAAGCGTTGGAGGAGAACGGTGTGGTCAACTATAACAAAGGATGCAGATAGGTTGAGAAAGGTTGGAAAGCCTTCTGCTTTTGTCAGAGACTGTCACAAGCCATTTCTCTCTTGCCATAGGGCAAGTGCCAGAGAACTGGAGGACAGCTAATGTGGTTCCACTTTTCAAGAAGGTGATAAAGACAAACCAGGGATAAACCAGTGAGTCTCACATCAGTGGCAGGGAAACTACTGGAGAAAATTCTGAAGGATAGAATTAATCACCCATTTACAGAAGCAAGGTTTGGGTCAGGGATAGTCTGCATGGTCTTGCCAGATAGAGGTCATGCCTAACAAATCTGGCTGAATGTTTCAAAGAGGTGACCAAGTGTGCACATGTAGTTTATAAGGATTCCAACAAAGCCTTGGACAAGGTCCAACATGGGAGACTGATGAAGAAGGTAAAAGCACATGGGATCCAGGGTAACTTAGTAAGTTGGATCCAAAACTGACTAGTAGGAGGAGACACAGGGTGGTGATAGAAGGCTGTTTGTGACTGGTAGCTGGTGTCTAGTGGCATACACAGGGATCAGCACTGGGTGTTTATTGTTCATGATGTAAGATTTTAGACAACTTTCTGTACCTGACCACATGATATACATATCCAGACTCTCAACAGCCACTGTGTTCAACATTTATCCAATTTATCATTTTTAGGTCCAAATGAGTAACCTCATTTGCCTGCATTAAAATCTAATTGTCACAAACTTGTCATTTACTTCAACTATCCACAGGTCTGTAATTTTACTGTTATAATGCTGCCCTTCTTAGTGTCAATGGTATATCTGTATATGTGGCTTTCTATATATGTGGCCTACTATACAAATTAAGTGATTAAGAAATAGTGAACTGTTGAGGCCCTAACAAAAATCTTTTCAGGTCACCACTTGTTACATTCTACCATTTATAATACTTGCCCATTAATCAATTCCAATGCCTGTCAACTATTCAATTTCCTAACCAAGTCAATAATTTGACATGAAGTTTCAACTTTAGTTAACTATATTTTGTATGTGACTCTTGGAAGTCCAATATGAATAATATATATCTACATTCTCCAGGACACTATACAGCCAACTATACAAATAATCAAAATTTGTAAGGCATGATTTTTTTTTAATGTTCCTTAAATCATATTATAATTATAGATTCTAGTAATTTCCCAACAGGTTTTCAACTAAGCAATAAGCCACCCTCCACAAATGACCATAAGTATCTCCTCCCATCAGCGAGCAACAGTGGTTTTATATATAGTTTGAGGGGCACCACCGTGTGAGCACAGAGAAAGGCAAGGAGTTAAGCTTCCATGCATCAACTGGATTATAGCATAACATTTCAATCTAAAAGAATGGCTCCAAATCGAAAGAACATTGGAAGATTATAATTAAAGCATCTACAATATTCTCACCTATGTCTTTATACCTCAAGGTGTTACCCAACTGCTCTTGGGGATTTATCACTTATTAAGGGACAACTTTTTTTTACACAGAGTGATTTGTGTATGAAATGAACCACCAGGGAAAGTAATGGACGCAAGTACAGTTTATAACATTTAAAAGACATTCGGATAAGTTCATGAATAGGAAAGGTTTGGACGGATATAGGCCAAGCGTGGACAGGTGGGTCTAGTTTAGTTTGGGAACATGGTCAGCATGGACTGGTTGGACCAAAAGGGTCTGTTTCCATGCTGTGTGACTCTATGACTCAAAGTGTCATTAATTTCGCTATCACGGACATGGTTTACATTAACAGTTTCAGATATGATCAGATATTCCCCAATGCTCAAGTAAATTTATCACCTGGCATAATACAAAGTCACGCAGATGAGCTGGTAACAGGTCAGATTCGGTGTGTTGGGGCTGCATCATTGAGCCTGACACGGTCAGGCTGGAGGGACAGAAGAACAGACTCCTGATCATCATCCAGTGAAAAAATGCATGAATACAAAATATCATGTGAGGATAGAGTTAGATGTAAAGGCCTCCACAGGCAAAGAGACTACCGACACTCAAAAGTCTACTTGAGCAAAGTTTACAGAGGGCTACCATAGTTCACAAACCATGAACTGCCATAAGTCAGCACCTAAAAATACCAGCGAGCTACTGATATTTAAAACATTTGAAAAGATATTTTTCTTAGCGAGCCAAAAATTTAGTTTTGCACCCAGAGTTTTGAGTAAGAGCTAAATTCTTTGGCAAAAACCTACAAAATGATTAATGTGGTTCGGTGCCAGGATATACCAAAGAGAACGATGATGAGACTATTTGATGCATAGTAAGTGATCAGAATATAGAAATGAAGTTCACTTCAGTTGCAGCACAGAATTTAAAATAGCAGAAAATGCTTTAATCCAAAGCTTGAATTGCTCTAACCGTTGGAAGTACTTTAAATCTGTACCTGTTGCATTTGCTCACTGTCCTGGTGGCTAGACAGTTGCTCCTGCAGATCCTCCAGTTCAATGATGAAATGTTCCAAAGCTGTTTCTTTGCCTCGCAACTGCTCTTCAAGCTCAATTATTCTTAACCGGCAGACATGGAGCTCTGAATGATTATGGTCGATACCATTTTTCACTTCTTTCTCCTACAAGACATCATTTGATTTGAAAGTTTGATTTTGAATAATATAACATAATCACATATACAACTGTGGAAATAAAAAGGGTTTAGATACAAATACACATCTGACACACTATAGTAATTGCATTGCTTCTAAAACGTATCCACAAGTCTAACAAAACACAAATGGGCAAAGAAAATAACTGATTTAGAGTGCAATTATAATATTATCTAGATTGAGCAGGTCAGATGATTGCTTAAATTACAAATGATCTGATAAGGTGATGGTCAGGCTACTGCTATCAGTCATACACTTTAGAAATTGCGAACTCGTAGATGTCTTCATCAAGTTGATCTTTTTCCTCCAATATGGCAACATTTGGACTTATGCATAAAGAACAGTCATTTGATGAAATAACGAGTAAACCGTAATCTAACCTTCAAAGACAAAAGGACAGAAAATTGTGGAATGGAGGTAAAATGCCAATGGAACATGAAACACAACATACAGAAAGCAGTATTGCTAATGTGTGAATTCCCACGAAAATGAATGAAAGAAAGTGCAAGAAAGCAAAACATTTATCAGGCATTCTGCATAATTTTGGCACATGATTACTCTTATAAATTTCTCTTTAGGCATAAGCAGGCACAGAACGCAATCTAAACATCAAAAAAAAGAAATTTTACAGCAAAATACTACATGCAAAAATAACTTGTATTTTTATAACAACTGAAAGCAGACCCTTCTGAGGAAGGGTCACCGGACCCGAAACGTTAACTCTGATTTTTTTCTTCACAGATGCTGCCAGACCTGCTGAGCTTTTCCAGCAACTTCTGTTTTTGGTCTTGTATTTTTATGTTGGAATATCTCAAAGCAGTTACTATTTGCAGTGTGCAACTTTAAGAGACAAGTGTAAAGCAGTGTCACAGGAAAAATGTGGACTGAGTGTCAAAGACTCCAATACACAAAACTAAATTCTAAAAGCTTAAAGCCAAACAGCATTAAAAACTGGCATACTTCAGGCAGAAAAGTCTGGGACTTCGAACAAAATCTCACCACAACTGCGTGCTCCTCTGCTGTACTTGTGTTTGACAGTTCACCATCAGCCTGGGAAAGCAAAGGTAGAACACATAAAAAGTTGAAATGCAGGAAAATCACAGTAAACAATTGAGAATTCGGTATCTCTTCACTATTTAGAAAATGTAAATCTCACAATATCAAATCAACCTTCACAACAGTTTTGACACTCAACAGGAAACTAAAAACTTGACATTTTTCATCTCTCTGGCCTTGTTAAATAATTTGTTTAAGCTTTGAATTGTGAGTCAGAAAGCTATTCAAATGAAAGGTTTTCACATGGATGACATCAACAATTTGCCAAAATCTGACTTTAGCTACTGTCAACATTCATTCACTCACCACTTTGTGATTAGGTACTCTAGGACAAAGATAACTCAACAACTATAATTTCAGTGTGAGTCACCAGCCCTGTGTAAAAGACGACAGATTTGGCGACCATATAATGTGGAAATGACACTGCTCAAGTGCAACAAGTAAAAAGTGATAATATAGACATTTGGTGATAGAAATTCAGTTCCGAGCAGAATACATTGTAAAGGATACAAGGTATTTTTTATACAAAAGAACAAAGAAAATTACAGCACAGGAACAGGCCCTTCGGCCCTCCAAGCCTGCGCCGATCCAGATCCTCTATCTAAAACTGTCGCCTATTTTCCAAGGATCTGTATCCCTCTGCTCCCTGCCCATTCATGTATCTGTCTAGATACATCTTAAATGACACTATTGTGCCCACCTCTACCACCTCCACTGGCAACGTGCACCCACCACCCTCTGCGTAAAGAACTTTCCACACATATCTCCTTTAAACATTTCCCCCTCTCACCTTGAAATGGTGACCCCGAGTAATTGAGTCCCCCACTCTGGGGGAAAAAACTTCTTGCTATCCACCCTGTCTATACCTCTCATGATTTTGTAGACCTCAATCAGGTCCCCCCTCAACCTCCGTCTTTCTAATGTAAATAATCCTAATCTACTCAACCTCTCTTCATAGCTAGCACCCTCCGTACCAGGCAACATCCTGGTGAACCTCCTCTGCACCCTCTCCAAAGCATCCACATCCTTTTGGTAATGTGGCGACCAGAACTGTACGCAGTATTCCAAATGTGGTCGAACCAAAGTCCTATACAACTGTAACATGACCTGCCAACTCTTGCACTCAATACCCCGTCCGATGAATGAAAGCATGCCGTATGCCTTCTTGACCACTGTCGACTTGCGTTGCCATCTTCAGGGTACAATGGACCTGAACACCCAGATCTCTCTGTGCATCAATTTTCCCCAGGGCTTTTCCATTTACCGTATAGTTCACTCTTGAATTGGATCTTCCAAAATGCATCACCTCGCATTTGCCATTTCTCCGCCCAACTCTCCAATCTATCTATATTCTGCTGTATTCTCCAACAGTCCCCTTCACTATCTGCTACTCCACCAATCTTAGTGTCATCTGCAAACTTGCTAATCAGACCATCTATACCTTCCTCCAGATCATTTATGTATATCACAAACAACAGTGGTCCCAGCATGGATCCCTGTGGAACACCACTGGTCACAGTTCTCCATTTTGAGAAACTCCCTTCCACTACAACTCTCTATCTCCTGTTGCCCAGCCAGTTCTCTATCCATCTAGCTAGTGCACCCTGGAGCCCATGCGACTTCACTTTTTCCATCAGCCTACCATGGGGAACCTTATCAAACACCTTACTGAAGTCCATGTACATGACATCTCTCGCCCTTCCCTCATCTATCAACTTTGTCACTTCCTCAAAGAATTCTATCAAGTTGGTAAGACATGATTTATAGATTTACTCATTTTTACGGGACATGGGCATCACTGGCTGACCAGAATATATTGCCCATCCCTAGTTGCCTTTCAGAAGGTGGTGATGAGCTGCATTCTTGAACCGCTGCAATCCACCTGCGTGGGTTAACCCACAATGTCATTAGGGAGGGAATTCCAGGATTTTGACCCAGAAACAGCGAAGGAATGGCAATATATTTCCAAGTCAGGATGGTGAGAATAGCTTGGAGGGGAACTTGAAAGTGGTGGTGCTCCCATGTATCTGCTGCCCTTGTCCTTCTAGATGGAAGTGGTCGTGGGTTTGGAAGGTGCTGTCTGAGGATGCTGGGTGAATTTCTGCAATGCATCTTGTAGATAGTACACACTGGTGCAACTCAGCATCGGTGGTGAAGGGTGTGGATGTAGTGCCAATCAAGCGGGCTGCTTTGTCCTGGATGTTGTCAAGCTTCTTGAGTGTTATTGGGGCTGCACTCACCTACGGGAGCATTTCATCACATTCCTGACTTGTGCCTTGTAGATGATGGACAGGCTTTGGGGAGTCAGATGAGTTACTCGCTGCAGTATTCCTAGACTCTGGCCTGTCCTTGTAGCCACTGTGTTTATGTGATTCATCCAGTTGAGTTTCTGGTCAATGATAATATCAGGATGTTAATAGTGGGGGATTCATTGATGGTAACACCATTGAATTTCAAGGCAGTGGTTAGATTATCTCTTATTCATGATGGTCATAGCCTGGCATTTGTATGGCATGGACATTACTTGCCACTTGTCAGCCCAAGCCTATATGTTGTCCAGATCTTGTTGCATTCAAACATAGACTGCTTCAGTATCCGAGGAGTTGCAAATGGTGCTAAACATTGTGCAGTCATCGGCGAACATCCCCACTTCTGACCTTGTGATGGAGGGAAGGTCATTGATGAAGGAGCTGAAGATAGTTGGGCCTAGGACACTACCCTGAGAAATGCCTGCAAAGATGTCCTGCAGCTGAAATGACGGACCTTCACAGCCACAACCATCTACCTATGCATCAGGTATGACTCGAACTATCGGAGAGTTTGTCCCCAATACCAATGGATTCCAATTTTGCTAGGGCTCTTTGATGCCACACTCGGTCGAATGCAGCCTTGATGTCAAGGGCTGTCACACTCATCTCACCTCTGGAATTCAGCTCTTTTGTCCATGTTTGAACCAAGGCTGTAATGAGGTCAGGAGTTGAGTAGCCCTGGCAGAACCCAAACTGGGTGTCACTGAGCAGGTTATTGCTGAGCAGGTGCTGCTTGACAGCACTGTTGATAACCATCTTCCATCACTTTACTGATGATCGAGAGTAGATTGATGGGGTGGTAATCGGCCGGGTTGGATTTGTCCTGCTTTTTACGTACAGGACATACCTAGGCAATTTTCCATGTTGTCGAGTATATCCTAGTATTGTCGCTGTACTGGAACAGCTTGGTTCTGGGAACGGCAATCTTTGAAGCACAAGTCTTCGATACTATTACCAGAATGTTGTCAGGGCCCATAGCCTTTGCAGTATCCAGTGTCTCCAACCATTTCTTGATGTCACATGGAGTGAATCGAATTGAAGACTGGTATCTGTAATGCTGGGGAACACTAGAAGAGGCAGAGACAGATCATCCACTCGACACTGAAGATTACCACGAAAGCTTCAACCTTATCTTTTGCACTGATATACTGGGCTCTTCCATCATTGAGGATGGGGATATTTGTGGAGCCTCCTCCTCAAATGAACTGTTTAATTGTCCACTACCATTCATAACTGGAAGTGGCAAGACTGCACAGCTTAGATCTGATCCGTTAATTGTGTGAACGCTTAGCACTATCATTTGCTGCTTAAGTTGTTTGGCATGGAAGTAGCCCTGTTTGGTGGCTTCACCAGGTTGACACCTCATCTTCAGGTATGCCTGGTGCTGGTCCTGTCATGTCCCCCTGCACTCTCCAGGAAACCAGGGTTGATCCTCTGGCTTGATGGTAATGGTTGAGTGGCAGATATGGCAGACCATGAGTTTACAGATTCTGCTGCTTTTGATGGCCCACAGTGCCTTATGGATGCCCATTCTTCATTTGCTAGATCTGTTTGAAATCTGTTCCACTTAGCATGGTGATAGTGCCACACAACATGGTGGAAGTTATTCTCAATATCAAGGCAGACTTTGTCTCCACAAGGACTGGGTGGTGGTTGCTCTTACCAATGCTGTCCTGAACAGATGCATCTGCAGCTGGCACACTAGTAAGGATGAGGTCAAGTATATTTGTCCCTCTTGTTGCTTCCCTCACCACCTGCTGCAGACACAGTCTAGCAGCTATGTCCTTTAGGACTCGACCAGCTCAATCTGTATTGTTAACATTGAAATCTTCCACCCAGAGTACATTTTGTGCCTTGCCATCCTCAGTGCTTCCTCCAGGTGTTGTTCAACATGGAGCAGTACTGAATCATCAGCTGAGGGAGAACAGTTTTCGGCAATCAGCAGGAAGTTTCCCTGCCCATGGTTAACCTGATGCCACAAGACTTCATGGGGTCAATGTTGAGAACTCCCAGGCAACCCTCTCCCGAATGTATACCACTGTGCCACCACCGCTGCCCAGTCTGTCCTGCTGGTGGGACAGGACATATCCAGGGATGGTGATGTGGTGTCTGGGACATTGTCCGTAAGGTAAGATTCCGTGAGCATGACTATGTCAGGCTGTTGTTTGACAAGTCTGTAATACAGCTCTCCCAATTTTAGCACTAGCCCCCAGATGGTAGTAAGAACTTTGCAGGGTCAACAGGGCTGTTTCTGCTATTGTCTTTTCCAGTGCCTAGGTCAATGTCAGGTGATTTGTCCAGCTTCATTTCTTCTTTAAGTCTTTGTAGCAGTTAGTACAAGTGAATGGCTTACGAGGCCATTTTAGAGGGTAATTAAAAGTGAGCCACATTGCAGTGGGTCTGGGGTCACATGTAGGCCAGACCATGTGAGGATGGCCAATTTCTTGCTCTGAAGGACATTAGTGAACCAGATGGGTTTTTACCCCTCGTTGGTTCCCTCACCACCTGCTGCAGACCCAGTCTAGCAGCTATGTCTTTTAGGACCCGACCAGCTCGATCTGTATTGCTGATATTGAAATCTCCCAGCCAGAGTACGACAAATGATTTCATGATTGTCAATAGATTCTTAATTCCAAATTTTTAAGAAGTTTTTTTATTGAATTCAAATTCCACCATCTGCCATGGCTGGATTTGAACCCAGATCCCCAGAACATTAGCCGAGTTTCTGGATTATAGTCTAGTGATAATACCACTAGGCCATCGCTTTCCCTAACAAGAATTGGTGATCCACCATCTGGATATGTTCCTGAGAAATAACTGAAATCTATCTTGACCACATCTGTCATTTGATGCGCTCTGTAGGATGTTCCAGCATGCATATTGTTAACTAATATTTGTCAGATGTTAATTCTGAATGTTAGTTTACAAGTTGTACATACGAATATATACATACAATTTGCGCACACCAATAAATACAAACATATAAATTAGGAATAGTCAGCCACATGACACTGGAGAGGATGCAGAGGTGATTTACCAGGATGTTGTCTGGGCTGGAGAGTTCGGTTATGAAAAGAGACTGGAGAGACTAAGGTTATTTTCCACAGAGCAGAGAAGATTGAAAGGGGACGTAATCAACTTGAGGGACATAGATAGCATAGGCAGGATGAAACTTTTCCTTTTGATGCAGGGATCAAATGACTAGGGGGCAAAGATTTAAAGTAAGGGGCAGAAATTCAGAAGAGATGTGAGGCAAAACCTTTTCACTCAAGAGCGTGGTGGAAATCAATGCCTATAAAGGGTGGGAGAGGCAGAAACCATTCATCAGATTTAACAAGTTTTTAGATGTGCATTTGCGATGCGACAATATACAATAGTACAGGCCAAGTGCTTGAACATGGAATTAGAATAGTTAGATGGTTGTTTTTGACTAGTGTGATGGGCTGAAGAGCCCCTTTCAATGCTGTAGATCTCTGTGCCTCTATTGGGCTGTCACATTTTAGATGCGCTAATGAATGCATTTGGAAAAGATATTTCCTTTTGTGGGAGAATCTACATTTGTGGGGCATGGGTGTCACTAGCAGGGCCACCATTTATTGCATGTTCCTATTTGGGCTTGAGAAAGTGGTGACAATCTAGAGCTAGTGGTCACCAGTTACAACTAAGGGGTTGCCAATTGAAGACAGAGAAAAAGGTAGTGTTCTTCTGACAGTCACAAGTCACAGAGGTACACAGCATGGAAACAGGCCTTTCAGCCCAACTAGTCCAGGCCGACCAGGATTTCCTAAATTGAACTAGTCACATTTCGCTAGTTCAGTTTCTTTTGGAATTCTCTTCCTGCAAGTCAGTGGAAGCAGAGTCATAGAGTTGTACAGCACGGAAACAGACCCTTCCGTCCAAGCACTCCATACCGAACATAATCCCAAACTAAACTAGTCCCACCTACCTCGTCCTGCCCCAAATCCCTCCAAAACTTCCCTATTCACGTGCTTATTTAAGTGTCTTTTAAACACTGTAACTGTGCCCGCGTCCACTACTTCCTCAGGAAGTTCATTCTACATGCAAACCACCCTCTGTGTAAAAAAAATTGCCCCTCGTGTCTTCTTCAAATCTCTGTCCTCTCACTTTAAAAATATGCCCGCAGTCTTGAAATCCCCCATCCTAGCCTTCAATATTTTTAAGACAGCTGACAGATTCTTGATGAACAAGGGGATGTAAGTTATCGGAGGTAGGCAGGAATGTAGAGTAATCAGATCTGTCATGACTTTATGGATTTATGCAGAAATCCAATTTGGATCAACTTTTTTAAAACTACTATTTTAAAAGAGGGTGGATTTTGTAAAATCATTCTGGAAACTAAAAATTTTGAGCACAAGAATTTTCTTCCTTCACAGTTCTTCCATAGCATGTCCAAGCATGGACTTCACGTTAGAAGGCAAATGACTGGAAGTAAGATGATTTATGTTTCACTTCCCCACAGCTAAACAACTGACATAATGCAGCCAGTAAATTACGTCTTTATAGCTGTGGAGACAATCGGAAAACACTGCTCTTCTCGTACTGCATTCTAAGTTACTGTAAGGTACAGCAAATCAAGTGTATGGACAAAAGTATAAATTACCTATAAACACTGAACAGAATTAGAGGAATTCTTCATATGCACTTCTCCAAGAGTCGCATCAATTTAAAAAATTCTTTTTCCTAAATATTACTAGGTCAAACAGTGAGGAACATCCTTATTCTGGAGGGTCTCAGTTAATGAGAAACAGTAAAACAGAACCACTAAGTCAATTAACTGGAAATAAAGCAAAAGCTTTAAAATACAGTTCAATAATTTTACTTCAGTTTACAGTTTTGAATGATATGGAAGTGCTGGTGTTGGGCTGGGATGTACAAAGTCAGATGTCACACGACACCAGGTTATAGTCCAACAGGTTTATTTGAAATCACACAAGTTTTCCGAGTGCAGCCTCTTCGTCAGGTGCACCTGACAGTGAAAAATGTTAGTTGTAGAATCAGTGCTCAAACACATGGTAGGACATAAGAAACATTTTAATTAGCAACTTTTACTGAGTGCTTTGGAAACCTCTTCAACTCAGCACTTTTTGCAGCACATCTTGAGTTATGGCAATTTTGAAAACTGAAGCAGCTTATAATACTAAATATGCATTCACTAGATATTAACATCACCTACTCTAGTATCATCATACATGACATTATGTAATACGCCATACTTTTGCTATTGTAATTTCTGTATAATGTAGCATAGCTTAGGACTATTTAGTGTCAACATTTTCAAATGATAGGATTTATTTTGAAACTGGCTTAATCCTTTGCATCATTACATGAAACTTGTGGGCTGTTTTACCTCATGTTGGACGAAAGCTTCATCCTGTTCAACTAATGAGTGCTCTTCTGACAGAACATCATCCTGGTGGATAGCCTGGCTCTTCCTCTTCTTCTTCTTTTTTGTCGAATCTGAGGAGTCACATTTTGCCTTTTGTTGTCGGTAGTGAGCAAGCTGCAGAGAAAAGTGAAGGAAAGGTAAAGGGAGAGGTATGAGAGGAACAGGTAACACAACCACAGCATGGTGAGAGGACACTGTGTAATAGCCACACACACACACAGAGGTGCTGGATCCCACTGAGACCCAGGGCTGGGCAGCACAGACAACTATGCTCTCACTTGTTAAATCAAAATTGCACATCTGCATCAAAAATGCTGATGACAGATTTCTTTTATCAGGACTCTCTTCTCTAACCCTGTACACAAATATGTGCAGACTTGACTAAGAATATCACAAATGGAGACACAGGGTCAAGGTGATATGCATCACTATGCCTCCTGCTCACAACCTTTAGTTTATCATTTTTACACCAGGAGGTAAGGAAGGAGAATGTGTTTTTGTACAACTGCAGCCTGGCATTTGTTGGCTGTGTAGCTATATCCCTCCTTTGCTTTTTAAGCAGCTTACAACGGATTACCGCTTTGGCACACAAATCCATACATTCAGACTTTGGGAAGCTACAATATGTAATCTAACCATGAATTCATCAGAAACTGAAGGTGGATGGGGCTAAAAGAAACCCTGAACAACCTACGACTAGAGATGATCTAATCACTAAAGGTCACCACAGAAATTGTGACAATAAGGAGGGCACTCTCTTTCCTGGCCTTTATTAAATAGATATTTTCATTGAGTGAACACCTCAAAATTAAACAGCAGAAACAGTAATTTAACATAATCTCTCTTGTGACAATGACTGAAGCTCACTGAATAAAGCAGGAATTCAGTTTGATTAATATTTAATATATAGAATTTGCTCAATACCTATGAACAAATGATGCATTTATTTCTGACACTTAATGTGTAATGTAACAGCTGGTTCTAACAGGTTCTAATAAATGATGGAAAGATACAATGTGAAAAATAACTTGCTCAACTGGATAAATGTATCTTGCACTTAGATAAGCAACCAAAGAATAGTTGCATTCAATTCTCCACCTGTGTCAATTATCCAAACTTAGGCGGTACATTAGAGCAGGACGTAAAATTGACTTGTGTCTCCTTGGCTCTTTTTGGCAAAGGTCAGGATGATGATATAGAGACCAGGGGAGAGACAAAAACCAAACCCAAAAAAATCCACCATAGTTCCTGAGCACAATGTAGTATTTGTGCTGTACAGCTTATATTTGAGTACACAAGTTTGCACTCATCTGCAATGCTACCTGCAATTAAACAACTTGCTGATTCACATTGTTTAGGCTCATCTATGAATATGGTCACTTTAATTGATGGGCTGCCAGCATCTGTGAAATTGTATTGTGCTGATTATCTTCAGGAGAAGGGAAGGAGAGGGAAAAATGTTCAAATGCTTTCAAAGCCGTTCGTTCAGATCGATCATAGCTTTCTAAGGAAAATGAGACTGGATTGTTCTGAGCATTTCTAGGTATAAAATGTGAACTGCTGGTGTTGGTCAGTATTTTAAAATGTAGAAAAATAAAGCAGTAATTCAAATTAAACTGTCACATATTTAGTTACATAATTCAACAATGATCACTTGAACCACAATCTTAATATTTAGAAACAAAATCAAATTCATCCACACAGAGTTCATTGAATTTATCTTGACTCACTATGGCACAACTGCAAGAATCTTGTTCTGGATCAGATTTTCTACACTCAGTTTCACAATCAACTCTCCATAACAATATCTTCCTCTTCACCCAGTGAATTGGACATTATGAATTCTTTGAACCATCTGATAGCAGCTTGTGTATTAATTGCATTCCAAAATTTAACACCAAAACATCTTCCCATTTTCTGTGAAGTTCTATTCCTCAGTCAACCAGTGAACTGTTACATTGAGCAGTGACATAATTCTTGGCATATATCTAGCGTTGAACTAGAGGCATTGAGCCTTGAAGTTACTGCAATTTAATGTTATTCATTTGTACATGCCTCTTGATCTCATCAGTCATGTGGTCTACCTGACCACATAGATTCCACCAGGCCACCTCTTCCGCACATGATCAATGGAGACTCGTGTTTTTGACACTGTCTGAAGAATCAATCATTACAAACAGGTCATTTTGGCAGTCTCCATGTCAGTCGATCTTCTGTAAACTCAACATTTTTGATCCATTAAGGAGGTAACTAACTAGCTAGCTGTTTACCTGAACTTTTGCTTGATGGTTGTGGCATATTAGGAATGTTACTGGGCTAGTAATCTAGAGATATAGGTTCAAATCCCACTGAGAAAGATGGTGAAATTAGAATGCAATTTTAAAAATCTGGAATTTAAAAAGTTAGATTAATGGCAACCAAGTAACCACCAATCTTTATTGTTTAAAAAAAAACTCATCTGGTTCACTAATGTTCTTTAGGGAAGGTAACCTGCCATCCTTGTCTGATCTGGCCTACATGTGACTTCATATGCACAGCAATGTGACTGACTCTTAACTGCCCTCTGAAATGGCCTAGCAAGCCACTTAGTAACCAGGACAAGTATGGATATACAATAAATGTCAGCCATGCCAGCAAAGTCTGCATCGCATGAACAAATGAGAAAAGATCCGTCAACTTCTGAGGACTAATTCCAAATACAAGGTGTTCAAGAAAGAACGAAAAAGGAGAGGGGTTACCGAATCAATTGAGATCATTGCAGTGCTAGAGAGAAAGGATATCCCACATAACTTCATAAGGCATAGGGGCAGAATTAGGCTATTTGGCCCAATGAAGTCTGCTCCGCCATTTGATCGTGGTTGATATGCTCCTCACCCCTCACATAGAGTCCAGAACAGAACAGGAACAAAAAAATATGCAATTACATTGCTCAGACTAGTTTAAGATCACCAACTAACGAAAATTATCAAAAGAAATAAATTTGCAAGGAAATTGGAGTCCCAGGTAGACAGGATAGTGAAGGCGGCATTCAGTATGCTTGCCTTTATTGGTCAGTGCATTGAGTATAGGAGTTGGGAGGTCATGTTGCAGCTATACAGGACATTGGTAAAGCCACTTCTGGAATACTGCATTCAATTCCAGTCTCCCTGCTAATAGGAAGGATGTTGTGAAACTTGAAAGGGTCAGAAAGGATGCAGAAGAATGTTGCCAGGTTTGGAGGGTTTGAGCTTTAGGGAGAAGCTGAATAGGCTGGGGGTATTTTTCCTGGAGCGTCGGAAGCTGAGGGGTGAACTTACAGGGGATTATAAAATCATCAGGGGCATAGATAGGGTGAATAGCCAAGGTCTTTTCCCTGGGTTGGGGGAGTCCAAAACTAGAGGGCATAGGTTTAAGGTGAGAGGGGAAAGATTTAAAAGGGGCCTTAGGGGCAATTTTTTCATGCAGAGTGTGGTGAGAGTATGGAATGAGCTGCCAGAAGTAGTGGTGGAGGCTGGTACAATTACAACATGTAAAAGGCATCTGAATGGGTATATAAATAAGATGGGTTAAGAGGGATATGGACTCAATGCTGGGAAACAGGACTAGATTAATTTAGGATATCTGGTCAGTATGGACAATTGGACCGAAGGGTCTGTTTCTATGTTGTACAGCTCTGTGACTCTAAATTACAAGAGATGCAAGAATTAGAAAGTAATTATAATGGGAACTTTAATTATTCTAATAGAGATTTGGATACTAATGGTATATGTGGTAGAGCAATGCTGCAAGAGTCCCCGAAATATATTCAGGAAAAATGTCTATAGTGGTATGTTTCCGGACAGAGAAAGGAGGCGCGACTGGATCAGTTTTACTAGCTTCCATTGTGAAGTCAAATAAAAAATAATAAAAACAGAAATTACTGGAGAAACTGAGTAGATCTGGCAGCATCTGTGGAGAGTTAACATTTCGAGTCCAGTAGTCACTGGACCTGAAGCATTAAATCTGTTTTTATCTCTCCACAGATGCAGCTAGACCTGCTGAGTTTCTCCAGCAATTTCTGTTTGATTTCAGATCTCCAGCATCTGCAGTTTTTTTTATTAAAAAGAAGTTATTTGACTGCCTGCCATTTCATAATCATTATGATGCCTCCTGCCTCAGCCTCAAAAAGAACCAAACTTATTTCTGCATCATTTTAAACAATATATATTTTACATCCTGTTACAATCTTTTATATTTTTAAGAGTTTAATTATTCTCTTTTTCCCTCTTTGTTAATGTTTTGGTCATCTTATGTTGGTGTCAAAATTCTCAACCCTCAATTTGTCTTTTGCTAACTGCCAGTCAATAACTTATATTCATGTCTTTATTTGATTCAGACAGAGCAGTCCTTTATTCTGCCTCTAACACTTATTCTGGACTAACATTTTGTTTCTTTACACTTGCCATCACCCCTCTTGCCTTTTGGTTCAAGTAGCCTTTATCTTTTTTTTAAAATCTCTACTATCCTCTAACCTAATCCCCACCTTCCCTTTTTTTTCTACCTGACCCTCCCCCTTTTTTAAAAGCATAAAACTCATCATATTTCTCTCTTCAGTTCAAAGAACAGTCCAATTGGACGAGAAAGGTTAACTGTTTTCTCTCCACTGATGCTCGCAGGACTGAAGTTTTATCTAGCACATTTTGTTTTAATCCTCAATCCTAACTCGTACCAACTTTGCAAAAAAAAAACTCTTCTTTTAATTATCATCTTCAACCTCTTTCGTTAGTCATGGGAAGATCTCTTTTTTCCAGGAATTTTAACTCTCAATGGAGTATGGACTTGTGCAGAATTAGAAAATATTTATTTATACATTTTGACATTGCTTAAGTAGCGTGATAGCTTTTAATTTAATTTCTCAATTGACCTTAACAAACCTATGCCTCATGTCTGCGAAACTGGTTTCACTCAAGTTTGATATTTTCCTTTTGAGCTATTTACTCAGAACTTAAACTCAATATGAAATTCAATCATACATATAAGACTTTCCCAAAAGATTCCACAGTATGAGATCTCCTATTAGCCCTGCATTGTTACACAAAGTAAGATGGTCAAATGGAAAATTAAGAAAAGACAACCTTGCATTTATACTATTGCATTTAAACTGTAGTTTAACATCAATTATAACTATTGAAACATTCTGCATACAATGAAGCATACTATTTTATAATGGAAAAGGCCACACTCATTTATGCCATAGCATGAACTCAATTCATAAATACTCAATTGGTTGGGGAGTTCCACTCCTGCACTTTTCTCACTAACACAGCAAACATTTTTCTTTTCCACTATTTCCAATTCCCTTTTCTTGTCACACAAAGTCCCAGGCAACAACCACCTCCAAAAAGAATTTAACCATCCCCTTTTGACATTCAATGGCGTTAGTATCACCATCACCAAAGCCCCATTATCAGCATTTTAAGGGTTACTATTGACCAGAAGTTAGACTAGCCATAAAAAAAAAGCTGCGTCGAAAAGAGCAGGCTGGGAATTCTGCAATGAAAACTCACTACCTGGCTTCAAAAGCCGAGTTATGCAAACTTATAGCGCAAAAATGAGAAATATGAAGGAATACTCACCACTTGCCTCATGAGTGCAGTTCCAACAATATTCAAGAATCTTGACATCATCCAGAACATAATAAGCTACTTGACTTGCAATCCACTCACTATATTCAACAAGCATTCCGTCCACCACCAATAAATAGTGGCAACAACAAGACAAAATGCGAGAACTTAACCAAAGAGAGCAACTTCCAAACTTACAACATCTACAGCCCAGGAGGCAGCAGATGCATGGGAACACCACAACCTGCAAGTTACTTTCTAAGTCAGTTTCCATCCTGACATAGAAATAAATTGTTGGGGTCAATATTCTGGATCTCAATTCCTACCAGCACTGAGGGTATCCCACCCACAGATGGACAGCAGCAGTTCAAGCTCGCAGCTCACCGTCACTCTCTCAAAGGAAGTAAGCAACAAATGCTGGCCTTGCCAGCAATGTCACAATTTTTTTTAAAGTTATTACATCTCCTTCCACCAACAGTCCATTTCCAATCATAAAAGTAAAGAAAGCAAGATGGAAGGAAGGGAAATTTGCTAGAGATATTTTACAGGAAGAATGAATAAAGGACATGACAAAATAAGAGCACAATGGATCGGGGACAGAGCAGAAACAAATTGAAGATAAACACAAAGGCCAAAAAGAGAAGATACAAAGAGAATGTGGGGAACAAGCATTTACTCGATATGCGTGTTTATCAAGGCCATTTGTTTTCTCTGAGGCAGTGCAATGAACAAGCCTTAGGAGATTTCTTTTCCGGAAGCTGGTATATAATAGTGCATAGATTTCAGAATACATCAATGCATAAAAATTCATAGTGATGTTTAGCTTTGTAATATTTATAAATGTACTAAGGTAAAAGAAACAATATTTCTTTCAACTCATGGGGCAGCACGGTGGCTCAGTGGTTAGCACTGCTTCCTCACAGCACCAGGGACCCGGATTCGATTCCACCCTTGGGTGACTGTGTGGAGTTTGCACATTCTCCCCATGTCTGCGTAGGTATCCTCTGGGTGCTCCGGTTTCCTCCCGCAGTCCAAAGATGTGCAAGGTAGGTGAACTGGCCATGCTAAATTGCCTGTAGTGTCCAGGGATGTTTAGGTTAGGAGAGTTAGACATGGGGAAATGCAGGGGTAAGGGGAATGAGTAAGGGGAATATAAGGGGAATCAGTCAAACTCCCACAGAATCTTTTGTGTTTCATTCTCATTCTTCTAAACTTCAAATCAGTAAAGGCCTATTGTGCTGGAACTTCTTTAAAAGGCATTGATTCTTCATTCTAGGAGACCGCCAATTCTCTGAACAACTTCTAATCTAGTACATGCTTCTTAAATAAGGAGACTTAAACTGAACCCATTACTCCAGGTGTGATCTCACCAATACTCTGTACGGTTGTAGTAAAACTTCTTACTTTTATAACAAAAGCCAGCACTCGATTTGTTCTGATGAAGAGTCACTGGACTGAAACAGTAACTCTGCTTTCTTCCCACAGATGCTGCCAGAGCTGCTGAGTTTCTCCAGCAATTTCTGTATACGTTTCTGATCTCCAGCATCCAGAGTTCTTTGTTTTATTCCTACTTTTATATCCATCTCCCATCTCCGCTGTGATAGAGGCAAAAATTCCAACTGTCTCCTTAAGCACTTGTTGCACCTACATATTGACTTCTTCTTACTTGTGCAAAAACACCTCTGTACAGATCCCTCTGTTCAACACAATTTTTCCATCTTGCTCATTATAAATAATAATCTGCTTTTCTATTCTTCTGCCAAGGTAAATAAGTTCAAATTTTCACACAATTTACTGCATCTTCCAAATTTCTTTCTCACTCAACCATAATGTCCCTTTGCAGACTTTGGATCCTCCTCAGAACTTCCTTTTGTACTTATCTTTGTAGTATCAAAGAATCTAGCTACAATACACTTAGTCCCTTCATGCAAGTCATTGTATCGATCATAAGTAGATAAGGTCTCAGCACCATCCCTGTGGCACTCTATTAGTCACAGATTGCCACCTTGAAAAGTTCCCACTTATCGCGACTGATCCTTGTTAACCAGTCCTCTATTAGTGTATATAAAGGTTCCTAACACCATGTATTCTCACGACGTGTAGAAAGTTTTTAGATGGTAGTCTTTCACCCTCCCTTCTTGAACAATGATACATTTGTCTTTCCCAAACCACTGGGACATTCCTGGCTCTTTGGAATGTTGAAAGACTATAATCAATCCACTTACCATTCCTCTAGTCACTTCTTTTAAGACTTGAAGGCTGAAGGCCACCACATCCAATGGACTCATCAGCCTTCAGTCTCATTTTTCTCTACAGTAATTCTGATGAAGTTGCCTCTTGATTTTCTATTCTTCTTTGGATGCTTTTGGTGTCTCCTAGTAAGACAGCAAGTACAGGAGACAGTAGCAGGACATCAGGCAGAGTCAACATGAATTTGTACTCATCTCATTCTTTATTGACAGAGCTATCCCACCCCCACTTCTTTTGCTCCTGTCTTTCCAAAATGTCAAATCCAATTGGTCACCCTGCAACCAAACCTCTATAATAGCTATCACATCATACTATTTATTCCTATTTATTCTATCAATTCATCTATCTTGTTACAAATGCTGTGGCATTCAGATGTGATGCACTCTTATGTTTGTACACTTCGTCCCTCTGGTACACACTGGTTACCAATATATGTACCATTCCTCCACACTATTAGCTTGTCCATTTGGACCCTCAATATTCAGTTTAAAATTCTTTCTATAACCCTAGTTAAAGAATTTGTCAGAACATTGGGCTTCTCACAGCTCAGCTGAAGACCATGTCAGAGGGGCAGTTCCCCCTTTCCTCAGTTCAGGCACCTGTGCCCTTCAAGTCCAAATCCATTTCTTCGGCATCAGCCTTTGAGATGATTGTTCAACTTTTATTGCTTTATTTCAATTTGCTCTTGGCTCAGGTAATAATTCAAAGATTATTATTACCTTTGTGGTTCTGCTTCTTTTTTGAAATTACATTGGATAAAGCAATGAGACTTGGTATCATTTATATTAGAATTCTACTGTCAAGTTTTACTCTTGTGAGGTTAAATCCACTGAACAGAAACACTACGAGACACGACAGACAAAATGGTTTGTAAAATGGTGCCACTTATGTACCACTTCAACATTGGACAACAGAAATCATTTGTGCAAAAGTAAATCTGAAATTAACCATTAACATTTCCCTCTCTACAGGTGCTTTCTAAACCACGAAATATTTCCACATTCCTGATTTTGAAGTAGTTAGACCCCCGTTGACACGGCTGACCAGGTTTGGAGGAAGAGCTGGTCAATGAAGTTAAATATCAATCTCTAACAGGGATAGTGTGACTTCTTTGATTTTCTCTATTACAAAGAGGGTTACTGAATAAAATTGAAAATAGGTGAGATTTACAAGTATTTGCATTTATACACAATGTAGAATAAACTAATTTTCTATCTGGCTATGTTTCACCAATGTCTGAACCAAACTACACTTCTGCAAACTCAGAAGTCCATGTGGAGTCAGAAGCATGATTATAATATCCAGTTCATACACTGATGAGATTTCATCGTTATAGTTTCTTGGGACAATGGTCACACATGACTAGATAATGGGAGTAACAACAACCATAATTATAAAAAGCATCTAACAAGAGAACTGGGGACTTCTAAATCTGAGAATAAACAGCACACCCCAAATCTGTAACAAGTACTATAAAGTATTATGTTAAGCTTATGAATGCAAATCTTTTAATGAATTAGAGCCATTCTAAATATGCAAAGACAAGTTTTCTCATGGCCAGCCCACTTTTTTTTGCAACAGTTGAAAGATTAAACACATCAACTTAGCTGAATCCCTCAGCAGAATCTCCTTCCTAGTGCCATGTATGTCATCAGCACCCATGCTCAGTTGTAGCACATTCATCTGAGATTGAGAGTTCAAATTCCACGAGGGATCTGAGCACAAATATCTATGTGACCCCACCCCTGTGTAATGATGATGCAGCTGCCGGTTTTCAGATGCAACATTAAACAGAGGCCAGTTTGTCCTTTCAAATGGGTGTAAAAGATCTCTTGAAGAAAGCTGGGGGAGTTACCAATATTTATCCCTCAGTCAACAAAACTGTCTAGTCATTAATACACTTTTGGAAGCTTGCCGTGTTGCAGGTCCTACACTGCAGAAGTGATTACACTATGAAAGTATTTTATTGGCTATGAAATGCAGCATATATTTTCTAGCATAAGTCACTGAACTGTGTAACCACTGACAATTGGTAAGAAACAATTCAGATCATCAATTAAGATTGGCCGAGGAAAACTGTATCCAGTTTCAAACATCTCAACTTAAAAGGGTTTTCCTCATGTCAC
>NW_025967899.1:16223-25000 GCF_021869965.1 Rhincodon typus | reverse complement strand
GAATGTCACCAGATTCAAAGTTTTTTAACCTCCATATTGTTTAGAACAAAATCCAACATTGAATTATCCATTGGATGTTCCTTAATTAAGAGTCCACTATTATTTGAATATACTTCCACTCCCTGGCAGACCGCCCTGTGCAAATTTGTTAATAAAAGTAGAGGAGAATTAAAATGCCCATGCTCATGACTGAAGACTTATCTTGTAGAAAACTGCAGTCGTTGATGTTCAGGTGGGCTCTGACATATTAATTCCCAAAACTTTCCCCTCAGCTAGTTTTCAACTTGATCCCTCTTTCCACGAGCTCAGAATTTCTCTCCTCATACACACCCTTCCAATGAATGGTCAAAGTGCTCCTGATTAGACAATCAAGGATCATAGAAATGGACAGCACAGAAAGCAGACATCTGGTTCACCGATTCTCAAATAGCACTTTCAAAAATCAATTGTTTGTCTTGGGCCTTGCTGAGACCACACCAAGAACAGTGTGCGCAGTTTTGGTCTCCTGTCTGGAGGAAGGATACTCTTGCTCTCACTCTCACGGGGTGCAAAGGTTTACCAGCTGATTCCAGGGATGGCAGGACTAACATATGACAAGAAATTGACGAGGTTAGGATTGTTTTTGCTGGAGTTCAGACCAATAACGGGGGAATCTCAGACTTATAAAATTCTACCAGGACAGGACAGGGTAGATGTAGGATGTTTACTGATGGTGGGTGTCCAGAACCAGGGGTCACAGTCTGAGGATTCAGTGTAGACCATTTAAGACAGAAATGAGGAGACATTTCTTCACCCAAAGAGTGGTAAGCCTGTGGAATTCATTACCACAGGAAGCAGTTGACATCAAACTATTGGATGTATTCAAGAGGCGGCGAGATACAGCACTTGGGGCAAATGGGATCAAAGGTAACGGGGAGAAAGCAGGATTAGGCTGAGTCGGGCAATCAGCCATGATCATGACAAATAGCAGAGCTGGCTCAAACAGCCAAATAACCTCTGCCTGCTCCTATCTTATATTTTCATATTTCCCTGCTGTTAACCTGTAATGCTGTACTTCTTATCCCCCTTTCAAGTATTTATTCAATTTCCTTTTTGAAGGCTGCCAGTCAAATCGGTATCCATGACATCAGACAATGCATCCAAATCCTAAACTCTTGTTGTGTAAATTTTCTCAATTTATGTCACACCTGTACCCTTTAGAAATCTTAAATCTGTGGCCTCTGATTATCAACACTTCAATCTTTGTTATTTTTTGAATGGCTATACTGTAAACTCATGATCTTTAACAGCTGTCACATCTTCTTAAATTTCTCTGCTCAGAAGAGAAGACCAGTTCTGATTTATTCATTTAAAATTCCTCATCCATGCAACCATTCTATCAAACTGTCTTCTTCACTTTCTGCAAAGTCTTTCATTCTCCCTAAAGTTTAATACCCAGAATTACGTACAACATACCAGCCTGGAGCAAACTAGTCTACTACACAGGTATACCACCATCACTGACGTTAGTATTTTTAACTCCAGACTTTTTTGTTGCAATCTTGCTGAATTCAATTCCCTCAGCTAGCACTGTGGATTTTGCACTCATAAATCTCGGTCATCAGCGCAGTCCTCTGGATATTTACCCAATAGTATAACCATTGCAACATGACCCATCTCTAAAAATGGCAGACTAACAACATGAGAGGATTGAGTGAGGTGGAGCAGAAATACAGCCAAGTTGTTTAATAATATCTGATGTAGCATCTTCCGATGATATCTTTTACATACATTACAGGATACATTTTTTCTTAAATATGATATCAACAGACTGGTTTTTAACTCATTTACATGCAAATGAATAATGAGACTGGAAGACTTGCATTCTTACATTGAAGTTAGAGGTCAACATTTCAGGTTAATAGCTAATTGTAACTTTTTCACTCAAATGTGAACTAAACAAAAGTAGCACCCAAAAAATGTATTACAAGAACAACCGGACAGTTGATACGAGTTGTGTAATCTGATTTAAAACAGGTCAAGACCAAAGAAAATCATTTCCCATTTTAGCGGTCACATTTTCTCCATAGGATTGGAACAAAGTCACCAGCATTTGTTGCTCACACCTAATTTGCCTCGAGAAGATGGTAGCACGCTGTCTCCTTTAACTGCTGTACCATCTTGTGTTGATACGAAGAGTGCCAGGATTTTGACCCATCGACAGTGAAGGAACAGCAATATTGTTCCAAGTCAGGATGACGTGGGGCTTGGAAGGGAAATTGCAGGAGATGGGTTCACGCGTATATGCTGCGTTCATCCCAGAGACCATGGGTTTGGAAGGTGCTGTCAAAGCAGACTTGGTGAGTTGCTGCAATAAACGTCATCCATAAATCTTGTTTGTACACCATATTGGTGGTGGAGGGAGTGAATCAATGCTAAAGGTGATAGTTGGGGTGCCAATCAAGCAGGCTGCTTTGCCTTAGTTGATGTTAAGCTTCAACTGTTGTTGGGAGCTGTACCCATTAGGACGAGTATTCCATCAGACTCCTGATATGCCTTGCAAATGGTGGACAAACCTTAATGAGTGAGGTGATGAGTTACAAGCAGAATTCCTGTTCTGTAGCCATGATATTTATTTGACTGGTCCTGTTCAGTTTTGGGTCAATTGTAACTCCCACAGTAGGCTGGGAGATTCAATGATGATAATTCCAAGTGCCACAGATTATCTTCAACAATGAATCTGTCATTGCATCATATGGCACAAATAACTTGCCAGTTAACAGCCCAGGCCTCAATCAGGCTAAGTCTTATTGCACATGGTCAAGGACAGCCATCATTACCTGCATTCCAGTGAGACAACTCCACAAGACAAAAATCCTGTATTGGTAAATATGAACTTAAACTTCCATCCAACAGCCAATTGTTAAACCTAACCACAAGAACCACTGGTGATTCTCACCATCCCATTTTACTATGATCCCAAAAACCTGACAGAAGATAAACACCACAAATACTACAAGAAAAAAAAAACAAACAGGCTGTAAATACTCCTGTGAGGCCAGCATGTGTAGGGAGAAACAGTTAGCATTTCAGGTCAACAAGTTTGACAAATGCTCATCTACCAGATCTCTAGTGCAGTTAATATCTTTCAAGCTGCTAGCAGATGTGCCAAATGTTTCCTGTATTTTTTAAATGTCTATTCACCATTTAAAAAAGATTGGTTTACAAACAAACATTCACTTTTTCAAAAAGAACCTTGCTAGATATTGGAAGTCACAACATCAGAACAAGCAATTCAGTAACCTGCACTTTGATTTTTTTTAAAAAGAGTATTAACAGACTGACTAAAGTCCTATGCTTTTCATTTCAGAAAATCCAAGACCATGGAATAACCATGATTGGGTTTAAAAGGGAACATAGCTGTGCACTTGGCAGTAGATCATCTAATTTATCCCTCCTTCCAAGTGAACTAGTTACATATAAACCACAATTTGTAATATTCTTCTAATTTAGAAGTCAGTGAAACGAACATCCTGTGGTGGAATCACTTAGGGAATTCCCCTGTTCCCATCCATTAGCATCAGTTTGCTCTCAAAAATACAATAGTAGGAAACATACATTCTTTCAGAGTAAAATTTTTTTTTGATGCCAACAGCTAGAGTAATTAAAAATGGTTATGCCTTAAATGGTGACTCATTTCTTCCCCCAAAGTCTTCCAGGGTAGAGAAAGCAAATGAAAATTATACACATCTCCAAGTATATACCCAACATTCCCACAGTGTAGAACTTAGCCAGTGCAGCCCCATTCCTCTTCCCCACCAGCAACAAAGCTTGTGTCTGGGGAGAAACAACTTTACAACTCAAGGAACTGCAGTCTGTGTTTTATTAGCTGACCTCACCCAGGGGCAGCTATCACATTTAGTCCCAGTGCCCAAACCATCTGACGTGGGGGAGGGGAAGTGAATACAGAGAAGGAGAAAGTTGGCTGAAGTGTTGACCAAGGTCGAAAAAGGGAGAATTGGATCATTTTTGGCTGTGGTACCCTTCATAGATCAGCCTGCTTGACACTCAGCTCTCACAAACAATAGCTTGGGCAACCACAGTCAAAGTGGTGATGCCCTCATGAGGCGAAAATTAACTGGAAGGAAATATAGTGAATTGGAAACAACTCAGCATATTCAATTTTAAAGTCTGCATCACCTCATCCAAAAGGTTTCACACAATCTTCAATCAAAAAAATTACAAACTTCAACCAGCACATTCCTTCGAAAGATGATCAAAAACTTGTTAAACAGCAATCCCACACCCACTCTCTCATTCAAGTGTTAGGAGCAGGTGGAGGTGTACCTTTGCAAATGGGAGAGTTGGGGCTCTTCCGTTCTGGGGAGCCCTTACGTTCTGGAGATTTCCTGTGTCTGACCCGTGAAGAATCTGCCCCCGAGGCCCAAAGACGAGTGGGCGAGGAGCAAGGAGATGATGAGGTGGTGGTGGTGGTGGTGGTGGCGGCGGCGGCCGCCTGGTGCAGTTGCTGTTGCGTCCTGGTGGGGCTGCTCCGCGAGGTGGCCGTGGCCGCCTGCTGTTGCGTCCTGGTGGGGCTGCTCCGCGAGGTGACTGTGGCCGCCTGCTGCGTCCTGGTGGGGCTGCTCCGCGAGGGGGCCGTCTGCTGCTGCCTCCCCACTCCACCAGCACAACACCTCGTCGGGCTGCCCTGTTTCAACTGAAACGGCACGGTGGCCCTCATGGGCTGAGGCCGGCCAACACCGCTACCACTACCGCTAGTATTATTACTACTATTGTTAGCACCACCATTACTACTCCCTCCTCCCCCACTACTACCACTATTACTACTACCGCTCATTGAGCTGGTTGGTGAGCCGTTCCGACGGACTCGCTGAGCCATCTTCCTCGAGGAAGAACAAAAATCCACACGCGCGCCCAGCAGCTTTGTTTATTGGTTGTGAACGCCAACGCGGGTGGAGGTTGGTGAAGCGAAAACGTCTTCGTTCAATGCGTTTTCCTTCTTTCTTTCTTTCTTCCTTCCCTGCACCTTCACCTTCCCTCTCTCACCCGTTCCCCTACCCTCCCCTCAGCCACGACCTGTCTGGCCGTTCGCGCCCGCGCGCTCACACACTCTCGGGGCCGTGCAGACACCGCCCCCCGCGCGCCTTCACCCCACCCCTCTTTCTACGCGTGCTCGCCCCACCCTACCCTTCCTGCTTGTGCTGGTCCCACCCGCACAAACCGCGCGCGGTCTCCAAGCCCCCTTCCGCGCGTGCTCGCCTCGCCCCCTTCCGCGAGCAATCGCACCACGCCCCCCTCCCCGTCGAACGTGAGCTTCGGCCCGCCCCTCCTGCGCGAACTGCACGCGCAGCTAGCCGCGCCCACTCGCCCGCCGCGGGATTCCTGGCCCCTGTAACCTTCTGTCGCTGCTTTGCCGTCGAGGCCCGGTCCTGTTTTTAGGCCGAGGAGGGGCGGAGTGAAAGAACCAAGCGCCAGCTTTTCCTCGGTTCAAGTGCACACTCTAGCGGCGAACCGAGGAAAACATATCGAATACTTTTGTATTTTGATTTGGACCAGGATGACGGTTTGGGGATGGGTAATCTGTCGCCACTTCAAGAGAACTGAGGTACTCCATCAGTCGCCACCCAATATTGACTCTACCAACCACCTCCACCGACTATAGCTGTCAAGTACACAACCCTGAAACGATGTACATCACCTGCCTAAGAAGCACAAACTCCTGACATGTCTGTAGTCACACTTGCAGAACAAACTCAAATATTTGTGCTCAGACAAGAAGTTGTGGAATAAGTAAGGCGTTACACTTAGAACTTAATGCGTATAAAACTACCCTCCTATATACCTGTGAAACATGGAATAAGACTTGATTAAGCAGTTGGACAGGGCACATATGAAATTCCTTCAAAACATCTTAAGCACTGAATGGAAGGACAAGATGGCCAAAAATTGGAGTTCTTTAAAAGAGCAGAAATCTTTGGAATCAAAGCACTCATACCATTCTGATTCAGATAGAGGGGCAAGACTATCTGTAGGTTCAACTCTATCCATAGGAATGACCTAAACCGTCTAGTTGCTTTCCATTTCATTAAACTCACTGCTAACATTTTGCCCTTGGCCAGCTACACAAGCTGGAGGAACAAGATCTCATTTTCCACTTAAGCATACAGTCTGTAGGACTTAATATTGATTTGCACAACTTCGGAGTATGACTTCTATCAAATTTTCTTACATCACCACTTCCCCCACCACCCTGCTCCCAGCTGTGCATTATTTGCTGTCAGATACTAGAAAGATGTGAAAAAAGCAGGGTAGTTGTGGTGGTTGACTTCAACTTACCTATTATTGACTGGGACTCCCTTACAGCCAGGAGCTTGGACGGAGGGGAATTTGTTAGATGTGTTCGGAAGGCGCGCTTTTTGAGACAGGCACTCTAACCAGAGAGGAGGCTGTACTCGACTTGGTATTAGGGAATGAGCCAGGACAGGTGATTGATGTTTTAGTAGGAGTGACATTTTGGGCAGAGTGACCATAACTCCATAAGATTTCCAGTAGTCATGGACAAAGACAAGAGTGGGCCTCAGATGAGGGTGCTTAATTGGGCAAGGGCCAATTACATCCAAATTAGACAGGAACTGGGGAATGTGGATTGGGAGCAGTTATTTGATGGCAAATCTACGTCCGGCATGTGGGAGGCTTTTAAAGACCAGTTGATTAAAGTTCAGGACATGCATGTCCCTGCAAAGCTTAAGGATATTACTGGCAGGATTCAGGAACCATGCATGACAAGCAAAATTGTAAGCTTAGTCAAAAGGAAAAAGGAAGCATACGATAGGTCTAGGCAGCTACAAACTGACGAAGGCCTTGAGGAGTATAGAAGAATTAGGAAGGAACTTAAAGGAATTAGGAAGGCTAAAAGGGGCCATGAAATGTTTTTAGCAACAGGGTCAAGGAGAATCCCAAGGCTTTTCATGCATATATTAGAAGAAAGAATAAAGGCTAGCAAGGGAAAGTGTAGGCCCACTCAAGGATGAGGGAGGGAAGTTATGCGTGGAACCAAAAGAAATGGGAGAGATCCTTAATGAGTACTTTGTATCGGTATTCACCAAGGAGAAGGACATGACTGATGTTGAGGTCAGGATGAGTGTGTGAATACTCTGGAGAATGTCAATATATTGAAGGAGGAAAATTTGGATATCCTAAATTGCATTAAAGTAGACAAGTCCCCAGGGTCAGATGGGATCTATCCCAGGTTAGTGCAAGAGGCAAGAGAAATAGCTGGGGCATTAGCAGATATCTTCACATCCTCTTTGACTACAGGCTTGTTCCTGAGAAATGGAGGTTAGCCAATGTTGCTCCTTTGTTTAAGAAAGGAAGCAAAGATAATCCAGGAAATTATAGACTGGTGAGCCTGACGTCTGTGGTGGGGAAGTTCTTGGAGAAGATACTAAGGGAGAAGATATATGCACATTTGGAAGAAAATGAACTAGTTAGTGACAGGCAGCATGGTTTTTTGTGGGGAAGACCATGTCTCTCAAACCTGATTGAAATTTTTGAAGAGGTGACAACGATAATTGATGATGGAAGGGCTGTGGATGTAGTTTATGTGGACTTTAGTAAGGCATTTGATAAAGTCCCACATGGCAGATTGGTACAAAAACTAAAATTACATGGGATTCAGGGTGGACTGGCTAGATGGATACAAAACTAGCTTGGTCATAGAAGACAGAAGGTGGCAGTGGAAGGGTATTTTTCAGAATGGAGACTGGTAACTAGGGGTGTTCCACAGGGATCAGTCTTAGGTGTTCAGTTGTTTGTAGTATATATAAATGATCTGGAGGAAAATGTGGGTGGTCTGATTAGTAAGTTTGCAGATGACACCAGGATTGGTGGAGTTGCTGATAGTGCCGACGATAGTGAAAGGATACAACAGGATATGGATAGATTGGTGACTTGGGCACAGAAATGGCAGATGGAGTTTAATCCAGACAAATGTGAGGTGATGCGTTTTGGAGGATCAAATTTAGGTGTTAAATATACTGTAAATGGCAGAACCCTTAGGGATGTTAACATACAGGTGGATCTGGGCATGCTGGTCCACAGTTCCCTAAAAGTGGCAACACAAATGGCCAAGGTGATTAAGAAGGCATATGGCATGCTTGCCTTCATCACCTGGGGCATGGAGTACAAGAGTAGGCAAACCATGTTGCAGTTATATAAAACACTTGTTAGGCCGCATTTGCAGTAATGTGTACAGTTCTGGTTGCTACACTACAAGAAGGATGTGGAAGATTTGGAGGGGGTAGAGAAGGTTCACCAGGATTTTGCCCTGTCTCGAGGGCATTGGCTATAGGAAAGGTTAAAAAAACTAGGATTGTTTTCACTAGAAAGATGGCAGCTGAGAGGAGACTTGATTGTGGTCTACAAACTTATGAGAGCCATTGATAGGATGGATAGACAGATGCTTTTTCCCAGGATTGAAGTTTCAGTTACAAGGGGGCACAGGTTCAAGGTGAGAAGGGGAAATTTAAGGGAGGTATGCGATGGAAGTTTTTCACACAGAGTGATAGGAGCCTGGAACCCACTGCCAGAAGAGGTGGTGGAAGCAGGCAGGTTGGCAACATTTAAGAGGCATCTAGATGGTTACATGAATAGGGACGAAATAGAGGGATACGGACCGAATAAGGGCAGAAGGTTTTTTTTTAAGATAACAAGGTGTAGAGCTGGATGAACACAGCAGGCCAAGCAGCATCAGAGGAGCAGGAAGGCTGACGTTTCGG
>NW_025967899.1:6000-15823 GCF_021869965.1 Rhincodon typus | reverse complement strand
AGTTCTGAGGAAGGGTCACCGGACCCGAAACGTTAACTCTGTTTTCTCCTCCACAGATGCTGCCAGACCTGCTGAGCTTTTCCAGCAACTTTGTTTTTGTTCCTGATTTACAGCATCCGCAGTTCTTTTGGTTTTTGTGAGTGGAAGGACCTGTTTGGTTTACTGTGGTAGAGGAACAAACCTGGTGAGTCTTAACAGGAAGAGTCAATTCTCTCAACAAGATATAGTTTATTACATGGTAGCAATTTGGCACAAGAAGTTACATTAGTTAGTTAGACATTGTTACAGACTCCTGTGAGAGAACAGTTCACACAATTGATCCAGAGCCATTCTCCCCATTTCCCCTCCTAGACTGCAAGATACCATTGGATTGTATGCAGTTTATTGCAGTCTCCAACAACTTTCAAAACCATGACCTTTTCCATCAAGCTTATTTCGCCCTAATTAACATTTTGTACATTTATGTTTATAGTTACATTTGCCACTACCCTATATGTCCCCAATGAAAGGGTCGGTTAACCACTGGACAGCTGGTTCGCAATGTAGAGTAATGCATGGGTTCAATTCCCACACTGGTTGAGGTTACCATGAAGGACTCTCCTTCATGATCAAGAGGAGACCATATTGTGATCATTGGGAAATGAAACACAAACTTAAAACCACTTTGCAGAACTCCTATGTTCTGTCTGCAAAAATGTCCCTGAGCTTCCTGTTGCCACTTCAAGACACCTCCATTTTCCCTGGCCAACATCTCTGTCTCAGACTTGCTGCAGTGCTTCAGCACAAGCTGAAAGAATAGCATCTTATTTTCCACATAGGAACCCTGCAGCTTTCAGGACTCAATATCAAGTGCAGTAATTTTAAGGCCTGAGCACCTTCCCCATGTCCTTCTCCTAACCCTCACACACCAGACTATGACATCACATGGGCTACTATCACAACTAACCCATTGTCAGCTACTAAAGGTCCCCATTAGCAGGTATTGATTCTCCCAGGTTTACTTTTACCCATTCCTTTGTCTGCCCAATTGCTGTTCTCTCTCCCTGGGCTCCATCTCCACCTATTGCATACTACAACCCCCAACCCATTTTTAGCATAGATAATGCTGTTTCCTAGCCTCATTCAGTTCTGGAGAAGGATCGCTGAACCCAAAATGTTAACTCCACTTTGTCTCCACAGATGATGCCAGACGTGTTGAGTTTTTCCAGCAATTTCTGTCTTTGTTTCATTTCTAATGCTGGTGGTTTTATTACATTGACATCTTTATATGGGTAGGCATTTGACTTTGAACTAATGTGAAATGATGTCCTACTTCTGCACATCTTCTGGAAGTGGCCTACAGTTTTATAGATTTTTTTTGTCTTAGCTGTACAGTGCTTGTACTTGTGAGACTTTCTTGTTCCACAAGACTGACTCTTTGTATCTGCTGTTATGTGTGTTTATACCTTATAAAATGGACAGATTCCGTTGCTCTCCTGTGATAAGTTTGTCCTTTTCCTTTCAGGATTTGTTTGAGATGCTTCTTGTTTCTGCTTCTAGTACAATTTGAATAGCTTTTTCCAAGGTCAAATCTTCTTTGGGCTGTAATAAATCTGACCAAGACTCACCAATGATTCCAACAAATCTGTCTCAGAAGAATTGTGCCATCAAAACTCCAGATTCAGAGTTTTCCATTCATTTCTAGAGATCATTAGTGAAATTATCTATCAATTCATCCGAATACTGAACTCTTCTGTCAAAAATGTTCTTCTAAGCACTCTGTTTGTTCTCAGATTAAAATAATTGTCACAATCTTATAGAACTTTTCAAAGAAATCAATGCCTTTTTTGATTTTGTAGGTTGACAAAACATATTTGCTGTAGGTCCAATTAACACAAGAGGGTTTACTTGTTTAGCTTGTGCTTTATTATTTAAGTTTCAAGCAATTCTCTATCTTAAGAACTATTTTCTCCAAGAAGTCAAATCTGTATTTCTGTTTGAACCATCATTATGTTTTGGAGAAATTCTCCTAAATATTATTGTTCATTCTTCTTCCATTAAAGCTTGTAATTTTTACAGTTTCTTAATGTTCCTGTTTCCCTTGAAGACTTTTACTTGTGTAAATAGCAATGCTGTTTTATTTTCCTTGTCTTAAAATTTTAAACTGTTCAGTACAGCAATGCAGAATTCTTTTCCTCTTCTAAAGATTTTAATTCCGTTGAATAATAATACTGTATATTTGTAATCCTTACTGGGGGTCTTACTTGTGTACTTATGATCAAAATGGAGATTTCTTGCCTCTTGTAAGTAAATTGAGGTTTCCTGACTTCACACAGCCTTAATAAATTGTTCCCAGCAAAACCATGGTTTAAATTATGGACCTCTAGTCTTTATCATGTTCAAAAATCTTCTGTCTTTTTGCATCAGATTCTGTCTGCTTTAGCTTTTAAACTGTCCCTTTTGCCATCCTAATTCTGCTTCAAGGCATTCTGGTGCTGCAACCCTGGTGTAAATAATTCCAAGGCCCTTTTGTTTTCCTACTAAAGCCACTCACAATAATTAGAACATAGAACAGTACAGCAGAGTCCAAGCCCTTTGGCCCTCGATGTTGTGCCAAACTTTTACCCTAATCCTAAGGTCTATCCAACCTCCACCCCTACCTTATACGATCATCCATATGCCTGTCTAATAGCCGCTTAAATGCCCCTAATGAGGCTGACTCCACTACCCTCTCCGGCAATGCATTCCACGCCCCGACCACTCTCTCAGTAAAGAAGCTTCCTCTGACGTCTCCCCTATATCTACGTCCACTCACTTTAAAACTATGCCCCCTTGTAATAGCTACCTCCACCCTAGGAAAAAGTCTCTGGCTGTCTACTCTATCTATACCTCTGAACATTTTGTACACCTCTATCAAGTCACCTCTCATCCTTCGTCGTTCTAAAGAGAAAAGCCCTAGTTCTCTCAACCTTTCCTCGTAAGACCTTCCCTCCATTCCAGGCAACAAGCTGGTAAACCTCCTCTGCACCTTTTCCAACGCCTCCACATCTTTCCTGTATTGAGGCGACCAGAACTGGACACAGTACTCCAGATGTGGCTGAACCAGGCTTTTGTATAACTTCACGGCTCTTGAACTCAATCCTTCTATTAATGAAAGCTAACACACCATACACCTTCTTAACAACTCTATCCATCTGGGTGGCAGCTTTCAGGGAGCTGTGGACATGAACTGCAAAATCCTTCTGCTCCTCCATACTGCCAAGAATCTTTCCGTTAACCCTGTATTCTGCTTTCAAGTTTGTCCATCCAAAATGAATCACCTCATACTTTTCAGTGTTAAACTCCATCTGCCACTTCTCAGCCCAGCTCTGCATCCTATCAATGTCCCTTTGTAACCGAGAACAGCCTTCCGCACTGTCCACAACGCGACCCACCTTCATATTGACCGCGAACTTACTAATCCACCCTTCCACTCCTTCATCCAAATCATTTACAAAAATTAGAAATAGAAGAGGACCCAGAACAGATCCTTGTGGTACACCACTCGTAACTGAGAACCGTGTTGAATATTTTCCGTCCACTACCATCCTTTGTCTTCTAAGGGTCAGCCAATTCTGAATCCAATCTGCGACATTTCCCCCTATCCCATGCCTCCTTACCTTCTGCATGAGCCTACCATGGGGAATCTTATCAAACGCCTTACTTAAATCCGTGTATACCACATCCACTGCTCCACCTTCATCCATGTGTTTGGTCACCTCTTCAAAGAATTCAATAAGGCTTATGAGGCATGATCTACCCCTCACAAATCCATGTTGATTATCATGAATCAAACTGTGCCTTTCCAAGTGATCATAAATCCTATCTCTCAGAGCCCTTTCCAATAATTTGCCCACCACTGACATAAGACTAACTGGCCTCTAAATTCGGGGGTTATCCTTATTCCCTTTTTTGAACAAGGGAATGACGTTTGCCTCTCTCCAATCTTCTGGCACTATACCCGTGGACAGTGAGGACGAAAAGATCATTGCCAAAGGCCCTGCGATCTCTTCCCTCGCTCCCCATAGAATCCTTGGATAAATCCCATCAGGCCTGGGGGACTTATCTATCTTCAACTTCCTCAAAATTCCTAGCACATCTTCCTTACTAACACCGACCTCCTCTAACCTACCAGCCTGTTTCACACTGTCCTCCTCTACAACTAGGTCCCTCTCAGTTGTGAATACCAAAGAAATGTATTCATTAAGGACCTCTCCTATCTCTTTAGGCTCCGTACACAAATTCCCTCTACAATCCTTGATCGGCCCTACCCTTTCTCTGGTCATTCTCATATTCCTCACGTACGTGTAAAAAGCCTTGGAGTTTTCCTTGATCCTATCCGCCAAGGTTTTCTCATGCCCCCTTATAGCTCTCTTAAGCCCTCTCTTCAGCTCCTTCCTGGATAACTTGTATCCCTCTGGAGCCTTTTCCGTTCCTTGTTTCCTAAACCTTACATAAGCATCCTTCTTCCTCTTAACCAGTCGTTCGACCTCTCTTGAGAACCAAGGCTCCCTCACTCGACTGCATCTTCCCTGCCTGCTAGGGACAAACATATCGAGCACACGAAGTATGCATTCCTTAAACAATCTCCACATTTCTATAATGCTCTTTCCTGACAGCATCTGTTCCCATTTTATGTTACCTAGTTCTTGCCTAACAGAATTGTAGTTACCCTTCCCCCAATTATAAACCTTACCCTGCTGTATGTACCTATCCTTTTCCATGACTATTGTAAAAGTATTTTACTTTTAGTCTTATCAGCACATATTTTTGAATAATTAATTTCAAGATTTTCCTTTGCCCAAAAGGGATTTGTAACTTTACTCAGAGTTTCACTGTGTTTGTTTCTTTGCCAAATCTCAAACCAGCAATGCTCCTACAGAACCTCAGTGGAATCATTAATTGCCAGGTGTGACTAGTCTTCAAGGTCTTTCAAGTCCACACTGATTTTTCTACATTTCCCACCAGGTCTTAATGAAAGCCTTTAGCCAGGAGTACTGTTTCTGTCTTGTAAGTTAATGCTGAACCAGTGATTGTTCTCTATCACTACTTCCTTGCTGTTGTACTTTGTACCTCTACTTACAAAGTATAACATCCCTATACATTATTAAGTGCTTTCTCGATCCATCCTGCTTCCTTCAGTGACTTAATGAATCACGCTTCTCTGCTTTTTTTCTGTCTGCAATTGCCCACACCAGCTGTCAATGTTCCCTTAGAGTTTATCAGGATCTCCTTCACAGTCCAAATTTTGAAATTGTACCCTGTACACCAACGTCTACATCATTAATACATAATGAAGAAGGCAGCAATATGAACACTCCTAGGGAGCTTATATATACATACATATACTATATACACATCCCTGCAGTCCAGAAACAATTCAAAACTATTGTGTTTACTGTCATTCAGTTAATTTCATATCTGTACTGCTCTGCTCCTTTCATTCCATGGGTTCTAACTTTGTTAACAAGCCTCTTATATGGCACTTTATCAAATGCCATTTGAAAATGCACATATACCATATCAAAGGCATTTCTCTCATCAGCCGTCTGTGTTACTTCATCAAAATAGTCAAGCAATTTAGTTAAACACAATTTACCCTTAAAAGTTTGCAGTGAATTTCCTTTATTAATCCGTATTTATCATTGTAAACATTGTCTTCAATTGTCTTTGCTAAAAGTTGAATGAATGAATGATTTATTGTAACATATATCGAGGGAGATAGAGCGAGAAGTGTTCTGTCACCACAATTCGGTGCCATTTTAAGGTGGAAAAGAATAAAAAAAGTACTTAGATAGAGTTCATCTTCATCGGCTGGGTCCCAAACATGGCTCCTCGACTTCTGCAAGGTTCCTGATCTGGGCCTATTGCAGCCAGGAGCCCCCACTCTAGGCAATGACACGGCCTCAGTAGATGACCCAACGCTGCCAAAAGAGTCCACTCTCCAGGCCTACTGCAGCCAGGATCCCTGCTCTGCCATCATTCCAGGAGTCCACACATCTGGCCAATGGAGCCCAGGAGTCTCCATTCTGTCATCACTGAAGCTGCCATTCCAGGAGACCACGTATCAGGCCTATGAGCCAGGAGTCACTGCCAACACTGCTCCGGCCCCCCTGGGATGTCCGGAATATAAAGAATGGGGTGGCACGGTGGCTCAGTGGTTAGCACTACTGCCTCACAGCACCAGGGACCCGGGTTTGATTCCACCCTCGGGCGACTGTCTGTGTGGAGTTTGCACGTTCTCCCCGTGTCTGCGTGGGTTTCCTCCGGGTGCTCCGGTTTCCTCCCACAGTCCAAAGATGTGCAGGTTAGGTGGATTGGCTATGCTAAATTGCCCATAGTGTTCAGGGATGTGTGGATTAGGGGGATAGGTCTGGGTGGGATGCTCTTTATGTCGGTGTGGACTTGTTGGGCCAAAGGGCCTGTTTCCACACTGTAGGGATTCTGGGATTCTATGAACAGAAAAAGATAAAAGATGAAAAGAAGAAAGAAAAAAAAATGCATGGCAGGCCTGGAGTGGATGGGCTGAATCCGAATACTTCCTACTGTGCCGGTGATACGTGAAGTTTCCCATTATTGTGGTTAAAGAGACTTTGCTGACTTTATCCTGACAAACGTTTTGGAACATAGGTGTAAGATTTGCAGTTCTCTAGTCCTCTGGCACCATCCCTATATCTTAAGGAGGATTAAAGAATATGGTCAATACCTCCATAATTTACACTCTTACTTCCTTGGTTCTTAATTTAAGGCTGTTTCATCTTGTCCTGAACAGCCTGTAAAAATGTGTGGAAAATATTTGCCTCTATCCAACCTCTCACTTTCTTCCACAGTACGAAGCTCCCCCAACAACAACCTGTTTGGGACATGTATCACCATTCATTCATTGTTGATGCGTCAAAATCCTGGAACTTGCTACATAGGAAAACTGTAGGACTGTGTTCACCACATAGACCACACTTTCTCAAGAGCAATTACAGATGGACAATAAAACCTTGCACTGTCAGTGTTCCCCTATGCTATGAATAAATAAATAGATAGTTGCTTGTTCATGCAGAACTTGAGAATTGCTGAAAAGAAAGAAAGCAGTTGAAGCCTTTTGCTTTGCACTCATCAGGATGGGCATAGGTCATTCAGCCCCTGGTGCCTGTTCTGCCTGTGGCTAATCATCTACCTTAACGCCTTATTCTCACATTATTCCTCTTGTCTGTGCTTTGGACACTTCAACCAGTTTCTACATAAACTTTTTTAACTCAGGTACTTTACTTGTGAGATGAACAAAAGGGTCAGAGTCAACTTTCAATTCAACGCAATTTTATTCACAAAATACGCTCAAAACACGAAAGGGACTATATGGCTGAATATTATCTATAAAATTGCTCTTTCACAATGAAACTCCTAATTCTTACATTAATTACTCTACCAATTGCACCATTAAGTCTTTGTCGCCACCCTTACCTCAACTATTACTGGTAACAAGACTAGGACCAGATACTGCCTGTGCAGTTAAACTTGGCCAGGCTGTGTATTTGGCTCTGATGAACTTGGTAACTTGGCAAATATGAATCTTGTAAGTGGTTATCTTCTCACTCTGTCTCCACGTAGTGGGAGCTCTGCTACTGGGTCAGTTTGAGCTGATAGACTGTCACAGTGAGCTTCTGCCTGTGTTCTAAAATTTATTTCAAATTTACAACTCCTATACATATCAAGATCTGAACAGTTCGTTAAACACACCACAGAACAGTGCGCATGCACTTAATAAATTTCCCCCGACAGCGCGCATGTGCTTTACAGTCTCCGCCAGCATGTGGAGGTGCGCACGTGCCGAACGGGCTCCGCCCACTACGGAAGTTGTGTATGGACCGGGCGACCCCGCTCACAACGAGGTGATACACCCTCCAACCTCATCGTTCCCCAACCCCGCAACGCCTGCTTCTATCTCCTTCCCAAAATCCACAAACCTGACTGCCCTGGTCGACCCATTGTCTCCGCCTGCTCCTGCCCCACCGAACCTATCTCCAACTATCTGGACTCCATTTTCTCCCGCTTGGTCCAGGAACTCCCTACCTACGTCTGTGACACCACCCATGCCCTCCACCTCCTCCAGAACTTCCAATTCCCCGGTCCCCAACACCTCATCTTTACCATGGACATCCAGTTCCTATACACCTGCATTCCCCATACAGATGGCCTAAAGGCCCTCCGCTTCTTCCTGTCCCGCAGGCCCGACTAGTCCCCCTCCACTGACACCATCATCCGCTTAGCCGAACTCGTCCTCACCCTCAACAACTTCTCTTTCAATTCCTCCTACTTCCTACAGACAAAGGGGGTGGCCATGGGTACTCGCATGGGCCCAAGCTACGCCTGCCTCTTTGTAGGTTACGTGGAACAATCCCTCTTCAGTACCTACACTGGCCCTAAACCCCACCTCTTCCTCCGTTACACTGAGGCGCCGCCTCATGCTCCCACGAGGAGCTCGAACAATTCATCCACTTCACCAACACCTTCCACCCCAACCTTAAGTTCACCTGGACCACCTCTAACACCTCTCTCACCTTCCTGGACCTCTCTGTCTCCATCTTGGGCAACCACCTAGAAACCGATATCCACTTCAAGCCCACCAACTCCCACAGCTACATAGAATACACCTCCTCCCACCCACCTTCCTGTAAAAATGCCATCCCCTATTCCCAATTCCTTCGCCTCCGCCGCATCTGCTCCCAGGATGAGGCATTCCACTCCCGTACATCTCAGATGTCCTCGTTTTTCAAGGACCGCAACTTCCCCCCCCGTCAGTGGTCGAGAATGCCCTCCACCATGTCTCCCGCATTTCCCGCAACTCATCCCTCACACCCCGTCCCCGCAATAACAACCAAAAAAGAATCCCCCTCGTCCTCACGTACCACCCCACCAACCTCCGGATCCAACGCATCATCCTCCGACACTTCCGCCATCTGCAAACCGACCCCACCACCAAAGACATTTTTCCCTCCCCACCCTTATTTGCTTTCCGGAGGGACCACTCTCTCCGTGACTCCCTTGTCCGCTCCACACTCCCCTCCAGCCCCACCACACCCGGCACTTTTCCCTGCAACTGCAGAAAGTGCTACACCTGCCCCCACACCTCCTCCCTCACCCCCATCCCAGGCCACAAGAAGACTTTCCACATCAAGCAGATGTTCACCTGCACATCTGCTAATGTGGTATACTGCATCCGCTGTACCTGTTGTGGCCTCCTCTACATCGGGGAAACCAAGCGGAGGCTTGGGGACCGCTTTGCAGAACACCTACACTCGGTTCGCAATAAACAACTGCACCTCCGAGTCGTGAACCATTTCAACTCCCCCTCCCATTCCTCAGACGACATGTCCATCCTGGGCCTGGGCCTCCTGCAGTGCCACAACGATGCCACCCGAAGGTTGCAGGAATAGTACCTCATATTCCGCTTGGGAACCCTGCAGCCCAATGATATCAATGTGAATTTCACAAGCTTCAAAATCTCCCCTCCCCTGACCGCATCCCAAAACCAGCCCAGCTTGTCCCCAACTCCCTAACCTGTTCTTCCTCCTACCTATCCCCTCCTCCCACCTCAAGCCACACCCTCATTTCCTACCTACTAACCTTATCCCGCCCCCTTGACCTGTCCGTCTTCCCTGGACTGACCTATGCCACCCTAACTCCACACCTACACTCACCTCTACTGGCTCCATCCCCTTAGCCTTTCTGCTCCTATGATGCTGCTTGGCCTGCTGTGTTCATATAGCCCTGCACCTTGTTGTCTCGGATTCTCCAGCATCTGCAGTTCCTA
>NW_025967899.1:0-5990 GCF_021869965.1 Rhincodon typus | reverse complement strand
AGCCCTGCACCTTGTTGTCTCGGATTCTCCAGCATCTGCAGTTCCTACTATCTCTTACGCATATGTGTTACGTGGTCCTTGGTCTCGGGTAGTGCGCATGCGCTCTGCAGGCCACACCTCCCATAGCTGGTACGCGTGCGCGGTGCGCTTGGTTGTCCTCGTGGTCAGTAAGCCGCTGCTCGCCATGTTGGTGCTATTTGAGACCGCTGCTGGATATGCTATCTTTAAGGTACTCGATACTGAGTTTTATTTCTCTGGAATAGTCTGTTGCCTCTGCGTTTGGCCTTTTTCCCTTCCTCACATTTCCCTTTTCCACTCTCTATCTAGCTTTCGCGCTCTCCTTGTATTTCTTTCCCTTCGTCGGGCCTTTCGTTTTCCTCCCGGGCCTTCCTTTCCCTTCCTCATTGATGAACTTTTTCCCCCACCATTCAGCCGGACACCCCTTTCTCCCCAGCCCTCTCTCCACATCCTACTTTTCTCGCTCACTCGCGCTCTCTCTCTCTCATCTCCCACCCCGCCGGCCGCCTCTTCCCCACCCGCCGCCGCCTCCTTACCCGTGTTCCCCGCCCGCCCCGGTTATGCATGTTCATACATCCCTCAGGGCACGTAGATAAAAGAAAGGTTAGAAGGCATATAGGATACTTGACGTTATCAGCCGAGGCTTTGAATACACGAGTAGACAGGTTATACTGTAGCTGTATTCAACGTTGATTCGTCCACAACTAGAATATTGTGTGCTGTTCAAGTCCCCGCACTTTAGGAAGAATATGATTGCATTAGAGAGGGTGCAGAGGACACTTCCCAGGATGTTAACTGAACCAGAGAGCGTTAGCGATGGAGAGGGGTTGGACACGCTGTGTCAAAAACAGAAACTAAGCACGTCTGGTAGAGAGAACTAATGTTTCGAGTCCAGTGATCCTTTTTCAGAACTGAAGTGGATTTGAAAGATTAACTCTGCTTTTTCTTCCAGACCTGAGTTTTCCCAGCAGTTTCTGGTTTTGTTTTAGATCTTCAACATTTGCAGTTCTTTGTTTAATTTGTTTGATACTTGGATTGGTTTCCTTGGGAGTAGAGGAGACTGCGTCTTTTCTCTTCTGGTTTCTCATTCACTTTTGTTTTCTTTCTTATTACTTTTATTCAGGCTTAAAGCACTCACCTTAAACCCATACTTCTAAACTTTAAACCAAAAATTAATTTTTAATGTGGTTTGATTGCTTCACCAAAATGCTATTTTACCATGTACTGTCCTCCTCACTTCATATTAACAGCCATTTAAAGTTTTTTTGAGAAGATTTGCAGCTCGGGTTGTGGATGATGTTGTAGACATGTTCACCAAGCCAGTGGGTTTGGTTGCAGATGTTTCACCATCCTGCTAGATAACATCATCAGTACACCATAAGTGAAGTGTTGATGTTTTGTCTTGCTTGTTATTGATATGCATCGGTTTGTTGGGGTGTTTAGTACCACTTCGGGTTCTGTGTTTCAGTTGTTTGTACACAGGGTCTTAATGGCCATTCTTTGTCTCTAATTCTGGGTATTTGGTAGCAACTCACTTTGATAATAAACAAGGGTATTACAGCTGAACCATGTCTTTGGCCATGCAGAGCTGCCACTATATTTTCTGCTGGATTTGGTACTGGTTGTGTTTTTCTGAGTCGTGGCTGCAGAAGCTGATTTGGGAAAGTTTGTTGTGACCAGTCTGAACTGTTTTCATCTGATCTTTTTTGCCCGCCCCCCCCCTAACCATAGGTCCTGGATGAGAATAAACTCCGTGAAGTGGACAACTTATGGCGGGAGTTTGAAACAGCTGAAAAAGCAAATAAACTGTAAGTTACTTCGATTTGTTTATTCCTTCAATGGCAACATGTAATCTTTATTTGTGAGTGCCAATATTTGGTCCAGCACTGGAGCAATGATGATGACTCTGTCACTCTTCCTGATTAAGTACTGAGGGGTTCTCCAGTCACTACCTCATCTGAGACTGCCAGTGTTGGATTGTGTAATAACCACCCACTTAAAGGTGCATGATATTAGTAATGACTGAGTTAGCTTTTCAGTGTGTGTATTCAGTATGAATAAAGATGTGGGAAAGGAGTTTTGCAGACAAGGCTCTCCAGGTTAGCTGCTCAAAATGTTTCCATATTCACAGGTGGAATGTTAGATGGTGGTTTTATGATTTCATTCTATCTATGCCTTAACATCCTTAGGTGCAGTTTGAGTAAAGGTTACAGGAAAGCAAAGGGAGGTTCGAAGACAGACCTTCTGTTTCTTTTTCAATACGTGATGTGCTCAGGCGAGCATAATAAATCTTCTGTTTTGACTGAGAGCATCTGACTCGTGCACATCAGAGTTCCTGGTAGAACAAACTGAAATAGCTGGAGCTACTCCGGTCTGGCAGCATCTGTAGAGAGAAAACAGTTAACCATTTTGAGCCCTCCTGAAGAAGGGTCCCGGAACTTAAAACGTTGACCTTGTTTTCTCTCCACATGCTGCCAGATGTGCTGAGTTTTTCCAGCAATTGGTTTTTGTTTATTACTGCATGTGCAGTTCTTCGTTGTATTTTAGAATTTTCTCGTGTTGCTGGTCATATGTTTCACCATCTGTCTGAACTCAAAGGGAAGTTAGCCAGAATATTTGCTGATTCACATGTCCTGTGTGTGTGAGAGAGACAGACAGACAGACAGTGTGCTTGGAATTGGCTGTAATGCCATAGTTGAATACCTTTGGGAACAGGTATGTAATTCATTGCATTGGCCTGTGCCACATAAAGAATGCCCATTTGGGGAAGGTACTAGTGAAATTAAATGGAGCACAATTTGGTATATTGACTGGAGGAGGGCAAGAGAAAATAAACAAGTGTTTTGTATTTTCATCTCTTTCCTGTCTGCAGTGTGAAGTTAAAACATTTTGAAAAATTTCAAGATACCACAGAAGCTCTCGCAGGTAAGGAAGTATCAATCCACTGTTGTTAACACTGAAAACAGACAGTCAAGCCTGCTTGAATTAAAATAGCCCACATTGGAAATTAAGGCAATGTCAGTTAGCATTCAGGCCTGCAAAATACTAGTGTGCTTTTCCTCCTAACATTTGAAGAGAATTGGTCTAATAGTGAAAACTGAGCAGAATTAGAAAAGAACTGGCCACGTACCAGGCCTTTGGTATATCCCAAGGAATCTCTCGGATAAGATGACAAGATTTCACTTTATTCATTAAGTCTCATTAGGAGATTTTTAAATTTACATGTGGGACGTTGATATCGCCTGCTGGGCCAGCATTAATTGCCTGTTTTCTGGTTACTTTTGACAAGGCAGTGGTAAGCTCCCTTCTTGAACTGCTTCATTGTGTGCCCTGCAGGTAGACCCCAATGCTATTTGGGAAGGAATTCTGGTGACCTGCATCCAGTCTCACTTACCACTTAAATTCTGAAAATCTAGTTGAAAATTTAATGTGAAGGGCATGTCACCAATTTACTTTTTCAAAAATCCTTGAAGATGAAATAGTATGAACTTTCATGATAGGACACTTGGTTGCATTTGAGAGGGGGCTGAGAAGTTAGAACTGCTGGGAAATAATAATTTAGAGCATGAGGTGGTGTATTGAATCTTAATTTTAGTTCAGTGTGCATGTAGGGAAGAAAGTTACTAAGGTATGACATTATTTGGAAAGTTCTAAGCATGTTATATCCACAAAGCTTAAAAGTGTTTAATGGGAGCTCATGAAGTTAGTGATATTTATTGGATTCTGTAACAGTAGATTGCGTCCAAGCAAGACTGTCTGTATTTTTTAAAGATAACAAGGTGTAGAGCTGGATGAACACAGCAGGCCAAGCAGCATCAGAGGAGCAGGAAAGCTGACATTTCGGGCCTAGACCCTTCTTCAGAAATCGGGGAGTGGAAGGGGGTTGCGAAGTAAATAGGGAGAGAGGGGGAGGCGGATAGAAGATGGATAGAGGAGAAGATAGGTGGAGAGGAGACAGACAGGTCAAAGAGGTGGGGATGGAGCCAGTAAAGGTGAGTGTAAGTGGGGAGTTAGGGAGGAGATAGGTCAGTCCAGGGAGGATGGACAAGTCAAGGGGGCGGGATGAGGTTAGTGGGTAGGAGATGGGGGTGGGGATAGTGGGAGGAAGGACAGGTTAGGGAGGCGGGGATGAGCTGGGCTGGTTTTGGGATGTGGTAGGGGGAGGGGAGATTTTGAAGCTTGTGAAGTTCACATTGATACCATTGGGCTGCAGGGTTCCCAAGCGGAATATGAGTTGCTGTTCCTGCAACCTTCGGGTGGCATCGTTGTGGTACTGCAGGAGGCCCAGGATGGACATGTCGTCTGAGGAATGGGAGGGGGAGTTGAAATGGTTCGTGACTGGGCGGTGCAGTTGTTTAGTGTTTAGGTTTGCACTAAACAACTGCACCTCCCACTGGTTCGCACTAAACAACTGCACCTCTCGGTCGCGAACCATTTCAACACCCCCTCCCCCTCCTATGCCGCCCAAAGGTTGCAGAAACAGCACCTCCTATTCCGCTTGGGAACCCTGCAGCCCAATGGTATCGATGTGGACTTCACAAGCTTCAAAATCTCCCCTCCCCCTACTGCATCCCAAAACCAGCCCAGCTCGTCCCTTCCTCCCACCTATCCCCTCCTCCCGCCTCAAGCCCCACCCCCATCTCCTACGTACTAACCTCATCCTGCCCCCTTGACCTGACCGACCTACACTCTCCTTTACTGGCTCCGTCCCCGCCTCTTTGACCTGTCTGTCTCCTCTCCACCTATCTTCTCCTCTATCCATCTTCTATCCGCCTTCCCCCTCTCCCTATTTATTTCAGAACCCCCTTCCCCTCCCCCATTTCTGAAGAAGGGTCTATGCCTGAAACGTCAGCCTTCCTGCTTCTCTGATGCTGCTTGGCCTGCTGTTCATCCAGCTCTACACCTTGTTATCTCAGATTCTCCAGCATCTGCAGTTCCTACTATCTGTATTTTTTAAAGTCTGATTTTGTTCTGTAGCTGCGACTGCCTTGGTGGAAGGTAAGCTTGGTAAAAGCCTGAAGAAAGTACTGAAGAAAATAGCTGCCAAGGAAGCACATGAGCAGTTGGCTGTTGCAGATGCCAAACTTGGAGGTGTCATAAAGGTAGGAAAACTATCTAACATTTCCGAAACAGTGAGCAACGCATTTTGACTGAAAGTACGCAAACGAAACATCAGAAGGATTGCCTCACTGTTGTAATCTTTTGTTTAGACATTTGCAGCCTTCTGTTTCCCTTCCAATTGCAATTTAATGAGTTTCTTGATCTTCAAATTACATTTGGATATGGAGATTGTTCATGTTTGGCACTTATTGTCAAGTAGCAGTGGACTCGACTCGTTGAAGCATACCATCAAGCATTAACTTGCCAAGTTGTGCTCTTATAATTTAGTAATAATCATATTACTGTTAGACCTGACAGGTCACCTGTGCCACAGTGACTATCAAGACTTTGTCCTCCCTGTGGAGGCCGGGGGAAGTATCAGTGGCAAAGAAAGGGTGATGGAAGGATTGGGGGCCAGAGTTTGGGTGGCGTGAGGGGATAGAAAGATGAACAAGGGAGGGAGAGTTGAGGGTGGGCAACGGTAAGGAGGAACGGCACGAGGGAGTGATTGGGTGAACTGGGTCATAAGGGGTGGAGAATGTTGGGAAAGTGGGATCAAGGAGCAGGAGCTGGTGAGGATAGAGGAAGGGAAGAAAGGTGCAAGTGAGGATGTGTGAAGGAGGTGAGGGTTCAACTAGTTGAAGGCCAGAGAGCTTATGAGTTGGGAGTGGGAGGGTGTTGCAAGCTCTTACTGCCATTTCCCCAAAAATTCTCTTCGCAAGAAGGCTAGGATATTAGAAAACTTCAGACTGACAGGCCCCTGGACCCAATTTTAGTATGAGTTCTGCCAAGGCCAACTCTGAGTTTGTGCTACCAGAGATGCAATAAACTCTGTTTGTATTAAAAATAAATTTTTAAATATGACCCAGACT
>NW_025967898.1:19067-25000 GCF_021869965.1 Rhincodon typus | reverse complement strand
GAAGTACTCGATCATAACAAGTTTAGGCAAGGCAGACAAAGATGAGCTGTTCTCATTAACTAACTGGTGGTTTAAGTGCTCAGGCTCATGGGTTTAAGGTTTTAGGCAGGAAATGCAAGGAGAACAAGAGGAACAATTTTATTATGCAGTGAATAATAATGACCCGGCACTTGCTGACTGTGAATGCATGTGATGGAATTGAGTGTTGTCAGTGATTTCAAAAGGAAATTGAGCTGTTGAGGGAATTAAACTTGCAGGACTCTGGGAACAGAATAAAGGAATGGAGCAGTTGGGATTGCTCTTCACAGCCAGTTTGGATTCAATGTATAAGATGGCCTTATTCTGTGCCATTGTGTCTAATTTTCCTCCTTAAAGGTTCTCTGTTGAATCTGGCAAAGCATCCTGCATCCACCGTGCAGATTCTGGGTGCAGAAAAGGCACTATTTAGAGCACTGAAAACAAGAAGAGATACTCCAAAATATGGTTTAATTTACCATGCATCACTGGTTGGACAGACCACTCCAAAGAACAAAGGCAAGGTAAGATGCTGTAAATACACTGTTTTGTGAATTTTAGGTTCATCAAGGCAAAGGTTTTGTTGATGGAAAATAGAGCATTTCTTATTTCAGGTCCACTGTCTGGTTGGATACAAAAGAAACTAGATATAAGTAAACTTCCTCTGCACTCCCAACCTGTTCTAGTGAAATGGATTTCACTTCTCCTCCACAACTATGCAAAAGCTTATTTGAGCTTACAGGTTTTTTTAATAGTTCTGTGCAATGGAATATAGTCAGAACACAGTCCAATTAACTGGGTCGGAACCTTTTGGAATCATAAAAATTAGGAGGAGTAGGTCATTTGGCCCTTCGGAATATCTCAACTCAATATAATCATGTCTGATTGGCCAATTCAGTACCCTCTTCCTCTCTCTCCCTATCTCTCCCTCTCCCTCCCCCCACCCCAATATTCTTGATGCCTTTAGCTCAAAGAACTGTACCTAACTCGTTCTTGAAAACATTCAAATGTTTGGCCCCAGTTGCTCCATGTGGTAGAGAATTCCACGGGCTCTCAACCCATTGGGTGAAGAAGTTTGTCCTCACCCCTCCGTTGTAAATGGACGACCACACATTGTTAGACAGTGACCTCTGATTCTGCACTCCCTGGTCACTGGGGACATCCTTCCTATATTTACCCTGTCTAGTCCTGTTTACAATTCTACAGGTTTGAGATAGCCTTCGTTCTCTTAAACTCTGAATATAGTCCTAAATGATTCAGTGTCTCCTCGCATGTCAGCCCTGTCATCCCAGGATTCAGTCTGGTAAACTTTCATTGTGCTCCCTCCTTAGCCAGAACATCCTTCTTTGGATAAGGAGTCCTAAACTGTTCACAGCACTCCATGTGTGATCCCATCAAGGCCTTGTACATTGCAGCAAGACATCCCTACTCCTATACTTGAATCATCTCCCTATCAAGGTACATTAAGGTACAAGGCCTTAAGGTTTGTCTTTTTAACATCCTTAGTCACTTTTGCAATATTTTGCACTGTTGCCCTGTTTGATTCTTGCTCTTGAATTCCCTGCTTATTGCTTTTCCTATTTCCCCTTCTGTCTTTTGGGTTTCTCTTTCCTTCTCTTCTGTCTCCATGTTTTGGTTCCCACCCTGCCATTTTTGTTTAATTCCTCCACACCCTTCCCTGATAGCAAATACTCCTTGAAGACATTTGTTCCAGTGCTCCCCAGGTAAAACCTGTCTGGCTTCTACTGGTCCGGCCTCACCCAGAACCGATCCCAATCTGTTATCAGGCTGTGGGTAACACTGACAAAGCCAGCATTTATTACCTGTCCCTTGAAGATGTGACAGCTATTTACTTGTAAGCGCTGTATATCTTGTGGAGTTCAGGCTTTACCATATAATGACTTTACCATTTCTTTGACTAACAAGGAGCAATAGTCACTTTGTGAGCCAGGATGACACATGGGAGATAAATGTTGCTATTGCTGCTGTTCTCCTTAGTGCTAAAGTTCTTGGATGCAATATGTAATTCAAGTCTAACTTGTGTACTGTTGCTGGAGGGGTTGGGTATTCAGCTTGTGAAGCAAACTGCTTTTCTCTGAGCTGCTTGTGTGGTGTGTTTGCCCTTACCTAGGTGAATGGTAAGTATTCCATCATGCTGTAGATGAAGAGGATTTTTGGAGACGGTGTAGCTATTCTTTCCTGTTCATGAGTGTTGTTGAGTTGATTGGTTTGGGGTTAAACTTCCAGTTGACAATTGTTAAAACAATGAGTTTTAAGCACTATGGTTGGAATTAACACAGCACGTGACTCATAATTCTACAGACCCGTCATGTTGAAAATGAAAACGTTAACTTCAATGTTGAAACACCTTTGTGAAGCAACTGTCTTCAGTGCCCCTGAGTTAGAGCAGAGAGGATCAGCCGTAGTTTCCTGCGATCAGTCCTATGTCTGAAGCTGCAAACACTTATTTCGTTCCGATGTGAATAGTAGGTATTTCCATTAGAAGGAGCTGGGGTATAAACCATAAGTGCCAACAATTTTTAAGAGTGGATGGAAGTGAAGAATTGAAAGGCAAAGGCAAGAAAGAGGTGTGCTAGTTGAGAGGGATTGTACTTCCAAGACTTTTCTCTCCCACAGAGAGCGATTTGAATTTGACCTGTGCTGTCCTTCATCTAGAGTAGTTTGTTTGCAGTTGGCTGTCAGGAAAATGTTTCACTGATAACCAGCAGCTGCAGAACAAAAATTTAATGAAATACTGAGCCTCTATTTGTTGCCAATAGATCTCCAGGATGTTGGCAGCCAAGGCGTCTTTAGCCATTCGATATGATGCTCTGGGTGAGGATACAAATGCAGAAATGGGTGTGGAAAATAGAGCCAAGCTGGAAATTCGCATACGACACTTAGAAGAAAAAGGGGTAAGTAACTGCTGGAATGTCCAAGTCATTAAGATCCTTTGTATAATATATTTATTCAGGAACACGTGGTCTGAGATTCCAGGGGCTGTTTTAAACTTGTGGAATATTGGTCTTTGTCTTCTGTACTTCCCTAAAGTGTTTTTTTGTACCTCAGTGCTTCTTTGACTTCTGACTTGTAGATGAGAAGGATCAGTGGTACAGGAAAGGCTCGTGCACAAGCTGATAAATACCAGCACAAGAGGTATGTGTCCTAAATCAGTTTTTTAAATGTTTATTACATTTTGTAGAATTCCTATTCTGAAGGTACTTTTTGGGAATTGGAGAAATGCCAAAATTAAAATAAAAATTGGCATCTTCCTCGATCTTGTCTGTATTCCCTGTTGCCCTGGTATAGAGCATAACGTTACACAGCATGGAAAAGGCCCTCCATGCTGACCAGGTTTTCTAAACTGAACTCGTTCTACTTGCCTGCGTTTGGCCCTCTAAACCTTACCTCTTGTATCTATCCAAGTGTCTTTTAAAATATTGTAATTGTAACTGTACCTGCATCTACCACTTCCTTTGGTAGTCCATTCCATATACAAACTACCCTCTATGTGGAAAATGTTGCCCTTCGGGTCCCTTCTAAATCTTTCCCCTCTTGCCTTAAAATTATGCTGGTTAATTTAGAACTTGTATCCTAGGGAAAAGACCGTCTGTTTTATACACCTCTGTAAGGTCACCGCTCAACCTCCTATTCGCACAGGAAAAATGTCCCAGCTTATCCATCCTCCTTATAATGCAAACCCTCCAGTCTGGGTAACATCTTGGTAAATCTTTTCTGCACCCTTTCCAATTTAGTAGTATCCTGCCTACAGCAGGGCAATCAGAACTGTACACAGTACTCTAAAAGTGGCCTCACCAACCTCCTGTACAGCCACAACATGACATCCTAACTCCTTTACTCAATGCACTGACCAATGTAGATAAGCGTGCCAAATGCTGCCTTCACCACCCTGTTTACCTACGACTCCACTTTGGAGGAACTGTATACCTGAATGCCCAGGTGTTTCTGTTCGACAACAATCCCCAGGCCCCTATCATTAACTGTGCAAGACAAAATGCAACACCGCACAATTTTATCTAAATTAAATAGCATCTGCCACTTCTTGGCCCATTGGCCTAGCTGATCAAAACTTAGATAACTTTCACTGTCCACTATTAACTACCGATTTTGGTGTCATCCACAAACACTAATCATGCCTCCTAAATTCTCATCCAAATCGCTTATATCCATGACAAACAACCGTGGACCCAGCACCAATCTCTGTGGAGCACTCTGGTCACAGGCTTTCTGTCCAAACAGCAACCATCCACTATTGCCCTCTGTCTCCTACCATCAGGCTAATTTTGTATGCATGTGGCTACCTCTCCCAGGGTCCCATGTGATCTAAGTTCACTAACCAGTCTACCATACAGAACCTTAGGCCTTGCTAAAGTCCTTGTAGGCAGCATCTGCTGCTCTGCCCTCATCTGGTGTCTTAGTCATCTTCTCAAAGGATTTCTCCTTCTATGTTTCACTTACAAAAGATCTGGAAGCAATTTGATTTATTTCTGGAGATTAACTTTTTTTCACAATGTTGCTAGTATGAAAGAGAAGTGTGTTTGATAGTTTCCATAATAGTAAAATGCACCTTTTTGTTGTGGTACCCAGCTGCCAGGTGGCCCAAAGCAACATCCATTTCTGCTCCATTCGAAACATAGAAGATAGGAGTATGAGGAGGCCGTTCGGCCCTCCAAGATTGCTCCACCATTCTTTACTATCAAGACTGATCATCCAACTCAATAGCCTAATCTTGTTTTATCCCATTTGCCCCAAGTGCTATATGTAATTGTCTCTTGAATATATTCCATGTTTGGCATCAACTACTTCCTATGGTAACGAATTCTACAGGCTCAACACTCTTCGGGTGAAGAAATGTCTCCTCATCTCTGTCCTGAATCGACGAGCCTGAATCCTCATATAGTGCCCACACGCACGCGCACACGTTCTGGGCACACTCACTATTGGGAACGTTCGCCCTGCATCTACTCTGTCCAGTCCTGTTAGAATTTCATATGTCTCCGAGATTCTCCCGCCTCCTTCGTTAGTTGATCATGGTCAGGATAAAACTTGTTGGATTTGGGACTCTTCGGTATATGTCAGTCACTTCTAAAATGTGTGTTGGTACTGAATGGGAACAATTTCTGTTCGAGTCAACACCGCCATGTCTTGGTCATGCATGGCTTAGGACATTTTATAAGGTGCAGAGGGTTGAGAGTACTAAGCATGTATCCCAGAAATAATCAGTTGGATGGAAAGGATGGACATGTTCTGTACTGTTCTAATTTATTTTTTCTGATCAGTGAGGTTAAAACATATGACCCATCTGGGGACTCCACTCTACCTGCAGTCTCAAAGAAAAGGAAATTTGAAGAAGTGGATGATGACGGAGAACAGAAAGAAGTGAAATCCAAAAAAAAGGCCCGGCTTTTAGAGCCTGCTGTGACAGGTTAGTCCTTATATTTGTACAAGTGCTTCTGGTTTTTTTAACCACTTTAGTGTATTTTGTCTTTTTGGATCTTGTACTGGTTCAAGTAATGCTTTCTTCTGCACAACACTTCAAGTTAGGATGGAGATTGACTGCAATAAGAATATTTCAATCTTGAAATCCTTAATTTCAACGTGGACTGTTATTTATAGCTATGTACATCTTTTTATTGCTTTTGCAAAACTTTTAATCTCATTCTTCCCACCTGGTACCAAGTGGAGTAGATGAGGTTTTTGTATACTCTCATCATGCTTGTTCAAGATAAGTGCGCATCATTCAGGCTATCGACTGCATGACCTCTTGGCTATGGAAATGCAAAGCATTTTATCTTCTGAGATAGTAGGAACTGCAGATGCTGGAGAATCTGAGATAACAAGGTGTAGAGCTGGATGAACACAGCAGGCCGAGCAGCATCATAGGAGCAGGAAAGCTG
>NW_025967898.1:0-18667 GCF_021869965.1 Rhincodon typus | reverse complement strand
TTCTTATCTCATTTTATCTTCTGATCTCTTTTTAAGAAACATCTACAACTGGCAGAATAGATGAAACAAACTTACTAACAATTTTAGCCATTTATTTCCCTCACTTCTGCTTGATAAGTTGAGTTTAGAAGGAGTATTCTCTTGCACAACTGGTAATTTTTCCATTTATCGTCTGTCATCTTTTCCCTCAAAAACGAAAAGAACTGCAGATGTTATAAATCAGGAACAAACAGAAGTTGCTGGAAAAGCTCATCAGGTCTGGCAGCATCTGTGAGGGGGGGAAAAAGATTATAGTTAACGCTTCGGATCCAGTGACCCTTTCTCAGAACTGTTCCTGTTCCCTCCAGTTGGCTGAATGTGTTCTTGTGTTGAACTTGAACTTTGACTCCAAACAGAATCCTTGTTGAACTTTGAAAAAGAATCTAAGTTTAACGTTTGGGATATGTGGAGCATTTATTTCCTCTGTACTTTTAATGCCGTTTTCTGAACTGGAAAGTTTCAACTACTTAGCTTCCCATCATCACCCTTCCCTGTCCTTCCCATCGTCCAAATTAAACTCTCTTCTCCCTTGACTCCTCTCATTTCATTTGAGAATTGGCTATCTGTCGAAATCCCCTTTGAATCTATAACTACCTTCTTTGCACTTAATGCCGTCATCCTGCCTTCCTGAGAGGATTGTACATCAACATATGCAACCTTCCATACTAGCACTGATCCCTTGTTCATAGGGGCATCACCCCTACTCAGCAAGGTCCTTGATAAGGTCTTGACTGTGTCTGTTCCACTTATCTCTTTGCCCCTCTAAAAGCCCACAGCAGTGTTCCCATGACCTCTTCATCCTACTAGGCTGTCTTGTTGTTCAGTACATCTTCCACTGCTTCCACCAGCTCTCACTGCCACCACCTAACACATCTTCTGAAAGAACTGTATCCTCTGACACTGGTCAACTCCTGGCCTCATTCCAACAGCCTCTGCCCTTCTCATGGCACCTTCCTATGCAAACATGAGAAGCTACAATTGTCTTACCTGCTCACTGCTGAAAACCCAGTCACATGTTTGAGGTGAAATAGCAATTTACTTGTATCACTGAATTTTATAATGTATAATTTGCTGCTTATGATCCTGCTTTCGTTATATCTGGTAGATTAAACTCAATTTAGCTTTCCATCGCCTTTTCATTTTAATTCTCCACTCCCACCTTGGCATCAATGAAGCTTAATATTGGCTCAAGGAATAGCATTGTATCTTTTGAATCAGCACTCTACGGCCTTCTGGGCTGGACGTTTAAGTTTTAACAATTGTAACGTTTACTCCCGTTTTATGTTTTTGATTTTTGCATGGTGGTTGTTGGTAATAATTTTGCATTTTCCAAAGAATGCATTTCCTTGAGGCACCTTCTGTTTATCTGATTATCCCATAACAATTTGATACCCTCTTCTTTTTTGATCTTATCATTCACTTTCCTTTCCTTCCATTGTACTTGCTTTAAAAGTATTACATGTCTTAACTTTTTCCTGTGCTGACGAAAGATCATCGACCTGAAATATGAACCTGTTTTCTCTCTGTACCGATGTTGCTAGACCTGCTGAGGATTTTCACCATTTTCTCTTTTTTTTTGTAAATCAGAATTCCAGCATCTTCACTATTTTGTTTCTGTATTGTCCATTTCCTCCTCTGGGTCAGCTACTCACTGCCCTTATCAGCTATCCTGATTTTTGATTTGAAGTGTACATTTACAGACCTTTTTCTGAGGTGAGTTGCCCCAAGGTTTAGGGGCTTCAAGTTGTTTGTTTGGAGGGTTGTGATGTTTTTATTTCATGTTAGTCAAGGACACAGAGTTACTCCATACCATGTGGATCCTCCTGTTCCTTAGTGGTCTGATTTCAGAAATCACTGGAACAATACTGCACTGGATGGAATCGTAATAAAATACTTTATTACTTCAAAGAACCTGTTGAAGAGGCTGAGCCACCAACAAAGAAGAAAAAGAAGAAAGAAAAGAAGCAGGAAATAGATGTAAAGCAGGAAGAGGAGGAACCATCAACTTCATTTGTTACAGAGGAGGTAAGAGCATGGGGATTCAAGTATTGTGGAGGTGATAGTTAGACCTTGGGTGCTGTTGGGATTTTGGTAATAAACTGATTTGGGTTGGTGATTGATTCAGGGACAGCAAACAGGGTTAAATGAAGCAAGGGCTAATAAGTTTTTTTTGTTGCAAGGGTGTTTACATGCAAATGAGGAAATACAAAGAACAATACAGCACAGGAACAGGCCCTTCAGCCCATCAAGCCTGTGCCGATGCCTAGTCCTTATTTAGACCCACTACTTATTTCTGTCACTGTTCACCTGTTTATGTATCTATCAAGTTACGCCCTGAAAATTGCTAACATGCCTGCTTTGACCACCTCCACTGGCAGTGCTTTCCAGACACTCGCCAACCTCTGAAAAATTTTCCCCACACTTCTCCCCTAAACATTCCCACTCTCACCTTGAGCCTATGCTCTTTTGTAGTTGATCTTTCACCCTGGAAAACAGCCTCTGACTATCCACCTATCTCTTCCCCTCAAATTTTGTAGACCGCCATCAGATTGCCCCTCAGCCTCCTTTCCAATGAAGACAGTTTATCCAACCTCTCCTCATGCCTAAAACCCTCCAGACCAGGTGATTCTAGTAAACATTTTCTACGCCTTCTCTAGAACATCCACGTCCTTCTGGTAGTGTGGCGACTACAACTGCACACGTTATTCTGTGTAACCTAACTAAAGCTTTGTACAGCTGTAACATAACTTGCCAACTTTTATATTCGGTACCCTGGGTTGATGAAAGCAAGCATGACTATCTGATCAACCTCTGTTGCTGCTTTCAGGGATGTGTGGACCTGTACAACCAGATCCCTCTATGTTAATGCTGCTCAGGATTCTGCCATTTATTGTATAATTGTCATCTGAATTTGTTTTTCCAAAATGCATCATCTCGCATTTTGTCCAGATTGAACTCCATTTGCTATTTCTGTGCACAAATCTGTAGTTTAACTATATCCTGCTGTATCCTTTGACAATCCTCCTCAGTATCTGCAACTCTGCCAATTTTGGTGTCATTTGCAAACTTGCTAATTAGACAGCCTAATTTTCTTCCACAACTAAGGTCCTCCAGCATTGATACCTGCAGACCATTAGTTACTGATCTCCATTCTGAAAAGCACCCTTCCATCACTACTGTCTTCTATGACCAAACCAGTTCTGTGTCCATCTAGCCAGTATACACCCTAGATCCCATGAAACTCTTATTGTACCAGCCTGCCATGACAAACCTTATCAAATGCCTTAATGAAGTCCATGTAGGCAACATCCACTGCCCTTCCCTCAATCATTCTTGTTACTTCCTCCAAAAAAGTGTCACATGACACTAGGTTATAGTCCAACAGGTTTATTTGAAATCACAAGCTTCCAGAGCACTGCTCCTTCATCAGGTGAAGTCTGACACTTCATCTGAACAAGGAGCAGCACTCCAAAAGCTTGTGACTTCTGACTTTGTGCAACCCAGTCCAACACCGGCCGTCCTCCACATCTCAAAAAAACTCAATCAAGTTGATGAGACATGACCTTCCCTGCACAAAGCCATGCTGTCTTTCACTGACAAGTCCATTCCCTTCCAAAGTGAATAAATCCTGTCTCCGTATCTTCTCCAAAAGCTTCCCTGTCACTGACGTCAGGCTTGCTGGCCTGTAATTACCTGGATTATCTGCTTTCCTTCTTAAACAAAGGAACAATGTTGGCCATTCCCCAGTCCGCTGGAGCTTCACCTGAGGCTGAAGAGAGTGCAAAGATATCTGTTAAGGCCCCAACTATTTCCCCCCTTGCCTCCCACAGTATCTTGGGATACAAGTATTAACCCAATTATGTAAGTTTTTTTTCTTGAGGTCACAGCTAGCATTCTGTGCGGGTTAGATCTCCTTCCTGTAGGAAAATGACATTTGCATTGGGGAATTGCGATTTAAGGTTTACTAGACTGCAGATGGCACAGTGGTTAGCACTGCTGCCTCACAGCACCAGGGACCTGGGTTCGATTCCAGCCTCGGGTGTCTGTCTGTGTGGAGTTTGCACATTCTCCCAGTGTCTACATGGGTTTCCTCTGGGTGCTTCGGTTTCCTCCCACAGTCCAAAGATGTCCAGGCTCGATGGATTGGCCATGCTAAATTGCCCGTAGTGTTCAGGGATGTGTAGTTAGGTGGGTTATAGAGGTGTGGGTCTGAGTGGGATGCTGTGAGGTTTGGTGTGGACTTGCTGGGCCGAAGGGCCTGTTTCCACACTGTAGGGATTCTATGATTCCACCGAGGTCTTAGTCAAATCGTTAATTTTTCGTTCTTGATCCATAAATGTTGCCAGACCTGCTGAACATTTTGTTTTTATATAATCATTGCGTGTAGTAATTAATGTTTTGACTTTTTTAAAATTTCAGATCCCAGAAAAGAAGAAGAAGAAGAAAAAGAAAATGAAAAATGAGTGATCTGTATCCAGTAATGGTAGACTGTAATTCTGCTGTTCAAAGCTCCACTCAGCCCTGATGGTGCTTTTTATTCAAAAGGAGAAAAATGTTTTTGTTATGCAGGATGTATGTTTTTTGATGGCAGTTATCGGAACCATTCAATTGAAGACTCCTTTGGTGTGAGAAATGGACTATAATTTTCGATGCTGATGCAGTTTCACATTCCCGCACCCCCCACACTGGTCAACTATAAACTGTTGCCCAAAACATTTCACTACTTCCTGTAACAGTAGTAATTAGAATAATGGATGTTTTATCAAATATTTTCCTTTTGTGCAGATAGAACACACTGACCGTTTTTTGAAAATTATTGGCTTTTTAAATAATGTTTTCAGTAAAAGTGTCTAAGAACTCAGCTGGTGCATGCTTTTCAAGGAAGGAAACCTTCCCATTCTTATCTGGACTGGCCTATACGTTTCCACCTTCACCTAAGATACGTGTAGATAGCAACTCCCAGATGGTCCTGAGTTTATCAGAATTTACTTCCTTTAGGCTGCTCAATATCCATCAGTTTACTTGTTCATGGAGAAACTTAGAACACTGACTCTGTTCGTACAGTAGCCAATAACAGTCATGTTTTAATGCTGAATTGGCTATTCTTAGCCAGAGTGATTATTGTACCTGACCACAGTTCCCTGGAAATGAATAGGAAAAGATTTTTGGCAGACTTTAATACCAGTCATTGTACAGGGATACATGCAAGGAAATGGCACTTGAGCAAAATTGGTGTCTTTTTCTGTTAGACGTGAAAGTATTCTGCTAGGCAAAATGTGCAAAGCTGCTGGTCATCGGGGAAATAACACCTGTCACTTTCAGAGGACTAGAGGCAATTGACAATACAACATTTAAGAATAACAATCAACATGGCTTTAAATTAAGGTGTAGAAAAAGCCAATCAGGTGGAGACCAACAGCACAAAAAAAGACAACTTGCTGCTGAGGGACTATCAGTCCAGAAGCTACATTGGGCGAACTAATTGCAGGTGTGCAGTGCTGGCAACAAAAATTGTGATAATGCTACCCAGGCACTGTTAATGTTATCTCTGCCAAAAAAGCAAAGGTGCTGTTAACGGGGGTGGGGAGGGAGAGTGAAGGGAATGGTGAGAGGGAGGAGTAAAAGGGAAGGCAAGACTGGGGAAGAGGGTTGGAGGCAAGGGGAGGGTGGTGGTGATTGCATGTTTTCATGAAACAGAATGCTAAGTAATTATTGCCTGAACACCACCTATATTATTTCACTTAATCTCATACTCATTTATTCTCTTGTCCTTTTTGGATTTCTCTTTTGCCTGTTTTTCAAATTGTATTCTGCAATTCACATTTCCTTTTCATAATTGTTCCAAACTGACACACTATCATTGTTAACCTAAATGCACCAATTGGATTCACCTTCCTCAGCAAAAAAGAGATAGATACAGTGGTCATGTCACTAGGCTAATGGCTCGAATGCATAACTTTAAATGCCACCAATGGTAGTATTGGAATGTTATTTTAATTCTTAAAAAAATCTATAGGCCATTTAGCTTAACATCTGTCATTGGGGAAGTGCTAAAGAATTATAAAGGGTGTAATAAAGCATATATTTAGAAACAATATGATCAAGCAGAGGATCATAATGAAGGAGAAATCATGCCTGGTGAATTTATTAGATTTCCTTGAGATAACAAGGAGAAACTGTTGATGTAATGTATTTGGATTTCTAAAAGGCATTTGATGAAGTATTTGCACACAAGGTTATTTAACAACAGCCCACATTGGCATGGATAGAGAATTGTTGAGTTGATAGTTGGTATAAGGTGGGCATTTGTGATGGCAGCTTGTAACTAATGGAGTGCCAGAGGGATCAATGCTGGTGCCACATTTCTTTCTAACATGTATTAAGTGCCATGAAGGAAGCAAGTGTGCTGTCACTTAATTTACAGGTACGCAAACTTGGATGGAAGGTGAGGAGTAAGGATGACAGACTGTAGAGTTTTGGATAGCCTAAATGAGGGGCAAAAACTTGGCAGATGGAATAAAATGCGAGGTTATGCAATTTGGCAAAAGTAATAGGACTTAATATTTAATTTGAGAAAGCTGCAACACATGGAATTTGGAGATCCGTCAGACAAGTTCAAGTAATAATGAAGGCAAGTGGATATCGATCTTTATTTCAAAGAGAATGGGATATGAAGTCTTGCTAAAGGCATCAGTTAGACCATACCTAGAACATTGAACAGTTTCAGTCCCCTTATTTAAGGCAGGATACTAGCACTGGATACAGTCTGGAGAACGGTTATTGGCTGCTACCAGATTTGGAGGGAATGACTGTCTTATAAGGAGTGGTTGAATAGGCTTGGCCTGTATTGGAGTTAGAAGATTGAGAAACCTTATTGAAATGTAATATTCTCAGGAGGCTTTCCAGGGTAGATGCAAATGTTGGTGCCCTTGTTGGAGAGTTGGGACCAGAGAGCATAATCTAAAAATAAGGGGTCGCCCATCAGACACCAATTACAAGCAATTTTGTCTCAGTTGTGGTTCTGCCAAATTGTTCGTGGTTAACTATATTCAAGATTGAAAGAGAGGGAATCGAGGGTTCTGGGGAAAAGAGTTCTGTTATCAGATCAGCCATGATCTTATTGAATGGTGGAGTAGGCTCAATAGCCTACTTCTACCTCTTAAGACTCTTACAGTCTGAGATGTGCTTTATTTGCATCATCACAACATTACCAACAGGTGGCAGAATTGCACTTTGCAATATATTGCAGAAAAACAAATGTTGCTGCAGTCAATTGCTGTAATCTATCCTTGTTCAAAAAATGGGAATGTGACCAACTATTGGTGAGAAAATTAGACAATTGTCCAGTAGAATTAATTCTCACTTGGAGCATTGGTTAATAAGAGATGAGCACTTATTTTATGAAAAGAATTGATATTACAATGACGAATAGACAGCATGGCTTCCTAAGGGAAGGTAATCTTTGAATTTTTTTTCTCTTATTCTTCCAGAGGATGTTGGTGTTACGGACTCAGCCAGCATATAATAGCCATCTCACATTGCCCTTGAGGTGATGGAGCTGTCTTCTAGAACCGCTGCAGTAGCTGTGGTTTAAGTACATCTCACAGGGTTGATGGGATGGATTTCTAAGATTTTGATCTTACCCGCTGATGAATTGCTGCAGTGCGTTTTGTCGATAGTACTAGTAATGTGTACCATATGGCATCAACAGAGGAGGGAATGCTCAAGGTGGTCAATGTGGTGCCAAAAATGGAGGCTGTTTGTCACAGATGGCCTCGAGTGTCTTGATTGTTGGAGTTGCTCATTAGGCGAGTGAGGAGTACTCTGTCACACTCCTATTTTATACTTTGTAGATAGTGGGTAGTTTGGGGAGTTACAAAGTGAATTCCTAACCTTTGATTTGCTGTGATCGCCACAGTATTTATATGGCTGGGCCATTATAGTTTCCTGTCAATGGTTATCACCAAGTCTTGCTGTATTTGGATGTGGACTGCATACCTGAAGTCACTTGTGATATTTTAGTTGCCTACTCAGTACATTCTGTACCCTTGCCTCTCTGATTCTTTCAATTGGTGTCCAACATGCTTGAATATAGATTAATTCACTTGGAATTGGGAGATAGGTTCTAATAAGCAGGAGGTTCACATGCCCACATTTAACCTGATACCTCAGGACTCCCATGTGGTTTATAGTCAATGTTGAGGACTTCTGGGGCAATTCTGCACTCACTGTATTCTATTCTACCACCACTATTTGTTGGCCTGTCTTCTTACAAGGACAGGACATACTCGAGGATAGTGGTGGGGCAAAAACAGAAATCACTGCAAAAACTCAGCGGATCTGGCCGTATCTGTGGAACGAAAACAGTTAACATTTTGGACCCAGTGACTCTTCAGAATAATAATGAAGCTAATAGTGTTTACTGTTAAATACATTGAATAACTTTGTCAATGCACAAGTGTAGAATTTTGGAAGTTGAATCTGAGAGTCCCTGCTTTTGAGTGGTGTTTCAAAGCATGAAACCCCAAAATACAATAAAAATATTAGGGTAGGTGATATGTTGTAGCTACAGTATGTGGGACACCAGTGATCCATAATAGCCATGTCTGCCACTTGAGGTACTCTGCTAGATTCTGAGTTTTATGCGCTCCAAAGCATCAGAGAGGAAGGTGGTTACCCAGACACTTTTTAATCCAGAAGGCAGTGATACCACTTAATCAAACACTTGGCTACTTGGGTAGACTACTTGGGTAGAGAAGAGCAGGGACAATAGGGAGTTTGAACAAGCTGACTTTCCCACCACAGTACAGAATCAAATACGGGTATTTCGAGTTGTAAGGAGTAAAGGGGGAGGTAGTTGTAGCCTGGGATAGTCTATTCAATGGGCGGGGGAGGGGGATGCAGATCCTGTCCTCTGCAGCGGAGGGCATGAATCCCAAAAGTTGTTTTGCTGCCCTAGTGCTGGGGTTAAAGTAGTCTCCTCAGGATGAGAAAAGAACTGGCAGAGGAGGGATCCATTTGTCAGGATCTCCATGGGTTCCAATAACATAGGACTAGTAAAGAATATCTGCTGAGGGATTATGAGCAGCTAGAGGCTAAATTTGAAAAAAAGCCACAAAAGGTGGTGGTCTCATTATCTGAGGCATGGCCAAATTGGCATGGAGGAAATAAGATTGGAGATCTGTATCTGGTTCAGAGATCATTGTGGAAGAAATTCGTTTCAGTGCATGGGGCCCTGGGCACTCGTACTGGCGAACAATAGAGCCTTTCGATTAGGATGGAACCACACTGGCATTGGTGTCCTTGTGAATTTAATTATTAGAGTTGTAGGGAGGGCTTTAAATTAAACAGTTATAAAGGATTCATCTGAGAGGAGATTTAATGAGAACTGATTATGTCATTGTGCTAGTTTAATATGTACAAAGTGCAACAGGAAGGAACAGCATAAAAATGAGTGCACCAGCAAATAGGCTCACTAAGGGGGGAAAAATGGTAAAATGACAGACTGTTAATCCAAAATGCATGAAACGTTGAACTGAGATGGATGAATTGAAAGCAAATATAAAGAATAAAAATAATAGCCATTAAAGAGACATTGCCAGAATGTGACCAAATCTGGGGCTAAATATTCAAGCATATTTAATTTTGTTTTTGAAACAATGGGGGGGGGGGGGGGAGAAGGAAAAGGAGGTCAAGTAGCTTGTTAAAGGATGAGAAGTATTGTAAAAATCACTTTTGCACTGTGGACTTAAAGGAAAAGATACTGCTGCTACTGAAATTACGGAAGTTTTTTGTCGTTCAACTTGTGGAATTTGGCCAACACTTGTTGCCTGTCCTAGATGCCTTTGGGAAGGTGGTGGTGAGCTGCCTTGAACCACTGCAGTCCATCTACTGTAAATAAACTCTGCTTTTATGGAGGGTGTTCCTGAATTTTGATCCAGTGACCATGAAGAAACAGTGATGTTTCCAAATCAGGATAGTGACTGGCTTGGAGGGGAGCTTGCAGGTGGTAGTGTTCCTACATATCTGCTAAATTTTGTCTTTGGAAGTGGTATTAGGTTTTGTAGGTACTGTCTAAGGATCATTGGCGAACTGCCACAGTATGTACTGAGTGTCGGTGGTGGAGGTAATGAATGCTTGTGGATGTAGTGCCAATCAAGAGAGCTGTTTTTACAGGATGGTGTCAGCTTCAAGTGTTGGAGCGGCACCCATCCAGACAAGTGAGGAGCATTCCATCTCACACATTATGATCGTAATATGATAGAATTTACTCTGAAATTTGAGAGGGAGAAGATAGAATCAGAGGTAATGGTATTACAGCTGAATAAAGGCAACTACAGAGGTATGAGGGAGGAGCTGAGCAGAATTGACGAAGAGGAGCCTAGCAGGAAAGAGTGGAACAGCAATGGCAGGAGTTTCGAAGAGTAATTCAGGAGACACAGCAAAAATTCATCGTAGGAAAAAGAAGCATGGTTACAGAGATGATGAGGCAACCATGGGTGACTAAGGAAGTCAGGGATAGCATAAAAGTAAAAGAGAAAGCATATAATATGGCGAAGGGCAGTGGGAAGCCAGAGGCTTGGGAAGCTTAGAAAGACCAACAGAGGGAAACAAGAAAGAAATAAGGAGGGAGAAGATTAAACATGAGGGTAAGCTAGCCAGTAATTTCAAGGAAGATTAAGAGTTTCTTTAGATCTATAAAGGGCAAAAGTGCACTTTGGACCACTGGGAAATGATGCTGGAGAGATAGTTGGGATCACGGAAGTGGCTGAGGAACTGAATAATTACTTCGCGTCAGTCTTCAGTGGAAGACATGAGTAATATCCCAAGAATTCAAGACTGTCAGGGGACAGAGCTGAGTATGGTGGCCATCGCCAAAGAAAAGGTGCTAGTAAAACTGATTGGCCTGAAGGTGGATAAATCACCTGGACCAGATGGACTACAACACAGATCTAAAGGAGATAGCTGAAGAGATAGTGGAAGCGTTAGTGGTGGTCTTACAGGAATCGCTAGAGTCAGAGAGGGTCCCAGAGGATTGAAAAATTGCTAATGTGACGCCCCATTTTAAAAAGGGAGTAAGGCAAAAGATGAAAAATTACAGGCTGATTAGCCTAACCTCGGTCGTGGGTAAGATTTTGGAGTCCGTTGTAAAGGATGAGATTTCGGAATATTTGGAAGTGTATGGTAAAATAGGGCAAAGTCAGCATGGTTTCATCAAGGGGAGGTCTTGCCTGACAAATCTGCTAGAATTCTTTGAGGAAGTAATAAGCAGGGTAGACCAAGGAGAGCCAATGGATGTTATCTACTTGGACTTCAACAAAGCCATAGACAAGGTGCCGCACAGGAAGCTGCTGAGTAAGATAAGGGCCCATGGTGTTAGAGGCAAGGTGCTAGCATGGATAGAAGATTGGCTGTCTGGCAGAAAGCAGAGAGTGGGGATAAAAGGGTCTTTCTCAGGATGGCAGCTGGTGACAAGCAAAGGTCAGTGTTGGGACTACAACTTTTCACTTTATACATTAATGATCTAGATGAAGGAACGATGGGCATTCTGGCTAAGTTTGCAGACGTTACAAAGATAGGTAGAGGGACAGGTAGTATTGAGGTGGTGGGGATGCTGCAGAAGGACAGGGACAGGTTAGGAGAGTGGGCAAAGAAGTGGCAGATGGAGAACGAGGGAAAGTGAGTTCATGCACATTGGTAAGAAAAATAAAAGCATAGACTATTTTCTAAATGGGGAGAAAATTCAGAAGTCTGAAGTGCGGAGAGACGTGAGTTCTAGTCCAGGATTCTCTCAAGGTAAACTTGCAGGTTGAGTCAGTAGCTAGGAATCCAAATGCAATGTTGGCATTTATTTTGAGAGAACTTGAATATAAAAGCAGGGGTGTACTACTGAGGCTTTATAAGGGTCAGGCTGCATTTGGAGTATTGCGTGCAGTTTTGGGCCCCATATCTTAGGAAGGATGTACTGGCCCTGGAGCAGGTTCAGAGGAGGTTCACGAGAATGGTCTCAGGAATGGAAAGCTTAACATGAGGAACGTCTGAGGACTCAGACTGTAGTCATTGGAGTTTAGAAGGATGAGGGGGGATCTAATTGAAACTTACAGAATACGGAATGGCCTGGACAGAGTGGATGGTGGGAAAATGTTTCCATTGGTAGGAGAGACTAGGACCCGAGAGCATAGCCTTGAAGTAAAGGGAAGACCTTCTCGAACGAAGATAAGGAGAAACTTTTTCAGCCAGAAAATGGTGGATCTATGGCATTCACTGCCACAGAAAGCTGTGGAGGCCAGGTCATTGACTACATTTAAGACCGAGGTAGATAGGTTCTTGATTATCAAGGGTTATGGGGAGAAAGCGGGAGAATGGAATTGAGGAACTTATCAGCCATGATTGTGAATGGCAGAGCTGACTCGATAGCTCAAAGGGCCTAATTTCTGCTCCTATGTCTGATGGTCACTCCTGACTTGTGAAAGAGAAAAACCACCTTTAGAGACATTGGAAAGGGCAAATTCTCAGCCAGGGGATGAAAGATAGCATCTCTGTGCAAACAGCCTCGTCTCATCAGCAAAGAATCAGATGGGAATTGATAGAAAACAACACAGACAACTGATCTGAATTGGTACTCAAACTCTTGTTTCTGATTTTTCCCTCTCCCAGTATAATACTTGTCACTTGTATTTGTATGTGACTTTTAAGAAAGGGATAGTTACAAGCTGACTTTCACCATTGGTTGAAAATAATTTAATTACACTAAATAGTTATTTTCTTGTTCCTGGAAAACCTAGTGTGTATATTCTTTTGATTTGAATTAGAAAGGTAAAATTGGGAAGTTTTGGTGATGTATTCAAATCTTCTCAAATTTCTGATGACTTGGAGTAGTGGGGCTTGATTTACAACTTAGTGAATTGTGACAGTATAGTTGCAAGAAATTATTCTGCTGAGAACATCAAGAATAAGTTTGGAGTGGTTCAAGAAGGCAGCTCACCACCATCTTCTCCAGGGCAACTAGGACTGGGCAATAAATGATGGCCAGCCAATGCTACCTATGTCTCACAAGTAAAGAAAAAGTTGAGCCTGAGGAATTGATAGGAAACAAGGAAATGGCAGAGACATTAAACAGTTATTGTGTGTCTGTCTTCATGCTTAAATAGCATTCCGAGAAAAGCAAGGGCCAACTGTGAATCACTGGGGAAAAAAATTATCATTGAACAGAAAGTATGAAGAAAACTAATGGGACTACAGCCTGATTGGTCACTTGCATTCTTTAAAATAAGTTGCTGCAGCAGTAGGGATTGCATTAGGTGTAACCTTGCAAATTCCCAAGATTCTGGAACATGTCCGGCAGATTGGAAAACTGCAAACATAAAACCACTAGTTAAGAAGGGAAGAAACAAAACCATAAACACAAATAAGAGTTTATGGTGTTGAGTGTTCTCTATCAAACTGGGTAGAAGATTGGATGACTAACAGGAAACTGAGTCAAGAGAAATGGATAACAGAGTGGAGTTCCACAGGTATTGATGCGGAGACTCTGCTAAACCCTTTAATGAAGTATTATGTGTATTCTCGTCAAAAGTTGTAGACAAAAGATAGGTAGGGAAACAAAATGGAGAGGAAGTCGTAAAGAATCTGCAAAAGGATATGTGTTCATGACAAACGACTGCACCTCCCAGTCACAAACCATTTCAACTCCCCCTCTCCCTCCTTGGACGACATGTCCATCCTGGGCCTCCTCCAGTGCCACAATGATGCCACCTGAAGGTTGCAGGAACAGCATCTCATATTTCACTTGGGAACCCTGCAGCCCAATGGTCTCAATGTGGACTTCACAAGCTTCAAAATCTCCCCACCCCTGATCTCATCCCAAAACCAGCCCAGCTCGTCCCCGCCTCCTTGACTTGTTTGTCTTTTCTCTCACCTATCTGCTCCTTCCACCTCACTGACCAACCCCCACCTCTTACCTACCAACCTTATCTCCGCCTCCTTGACCTGTCTGTCTTCCCTTGACTGACCAACCCCCATCCTAACTCCCCACCTACACTCACCTTTATTGTCTCTATCCCCGTCTCCTCCACTTATCTGCTCCTTTATCCACCTTCCATCTACCTCCCCCCCCCACTTTATTTCAGAGCCTCCTTCCCCTCCCCCATTTCTGAAGAAGGGTCCAGACCCGAAACGTCAGCTTTCTTGCTCCTCTGATGCTGCCTGACCTGCAGTGTTCATTCAGCTCCACACCTTGTTATCTCAGATTCTCCAGCATCTGCAGTTCCTACTAGTTCCCACTATCTCCACAAAAGGCTATAGCTAGGTTAAATTAATGGACATATGGCGCACAATATGGGAAAATGAAAAGATGACTATTTTGATTGGAAGAATAGAAAATTCAATGTTCTTGAAATGGAGAACAATACAGAATGCTGCAATACAGAAGGAATGAGGCATATGTGAATTACCAAGTTAGCTTGCAGGTACAATAGTAATTAGGAAGGTAAATGGAATGCTGGCTTTATTACAAGGGTATTGAGTATAAAAATAGGGAAATCTTGCTACAATTGTACAGAGTATTGGTGAAACCACAACTATGATCTTGTATTTAGTTTTGCTTATTCCTATTTGAGGAGGGATATACTTACAGCGGAACAGTTCTGACAAGGTTCACTACGTCGACCCCTGACTGAAGGATTTGGGAGGGAAGCCACGAAACTTGTGGATTGACCAAGTTCAACACCATTCATGACTCCTTGATACCGAATCAGTGCATGTCCAAATATGGCAAGACTTGGACAATATCCAAGCTTGGGCTAAAATTGACAATATTCACATTCTACAAGTGCCAGACAATGACTGTCGACAATGACCATCTACAATGAACTATAATATAACCAAGGGCCCTTAACAATAGCATTGTCATAACTGAAACACCAACTATCAACATCTTGAGAGTTACCATTGACAAACTAAACTAGACTAGCCATATGAATACAGTGGCTACAAGAGTAGGTGGGGTAAGGGGGAATGCTTTGAGGGTCAGATTGGACTTGTTGGGCTGAAGGGCCTGTTTCCACACTATAGAGATTCTATTCAAAGAGCATGTGGGAGGCTTGGAATCCTGTGGTGAGTAACTCATCTCTTGACTCCCCAAAGCCTGTCCACCATCTATAAGCACAAGTCAAGAATGTGATGGAATACTCCCCACCTGTCTTGATGACTGCAGCTCCAACAATCTTCAAGGAACTTGACACCATCCAGGACAAAGCAACTCACTTGAATAGTACCACATCCAGTCTGTCCACTACCAATGCTCGTGGTGAATACATAAGAGAGCCAGAGGAATGTACCAAGAAGACTCCAGTAGTGGCAGTGTGTAGCATTGACAAGATGCGCGGCAGAAATTTACCAGTGCTCCCTAGCACCTGACAGATTCACAATGTCTTCCATCTTTAAGGGCAGATATGTCTGAACACCACCACCTGTATGTTCCCCTTCAAGCCACTCACCATCCTGGCTTGGAAATAAATCATCATTCGTTCAGTGTCATTGGGTCAAAATCCTGGAATTCCCTCCCTAACGACATTGTGGATTTACCTACAGCACATGGACTGCAGTGGTTCAAAACAGCAGCTCATCTCCAGTTTCCCAATGAACCGCCAATAAATGCTAGATTATCCAGCGATGCCCATATCAGATTAGTGAATAAAAAAATCTGTAGGTGACAATGGTATGAAAAAGATTTTCAACAGCATAGAGCCAAGGTTGGGCATAGTCAGGCACAGTTTTGGTGATAGAATAAGCTTCTAATTTTCAGTCTTCATAAAACGTATGTTATAAGAACCCTACCTTAGCAATATTTATTATGTTTAGTCATAAACCCTCTAACTATCTGTTAGCAGTCCTGCAGGAAATCTGCTAATGAATGATAATAGCAAAAGTAGAAAATAACTAATTGAAAGGATAAAAATCTCTGAACAATCTTAATAGAAAGATTCCTCTTGCTGTGTTGTGTGTGCCTGAAAGTACAAAGACACAACATAAATTAAAAATAAACCAAATGCCTGTAGAAAAATTTCCAGCACAACAAAATGGTATTGATGCTGATACAAATCTGTTGGTCTCTGTGTAAATAGAAACAGCAACACAAGTCCAGTGGTATTTATACAAAATGGTTAAGTTGATAAACATAATAAGTTGACATAATGACTTTTTCCTTTACTTATACGTACAAAATATTCAATTCATCTGTGGGCCATTTCAACCTAATTACTGCTGTCATCTTACTATTCTCTGTACTTATATGGCACATAAAGTCCACAACCTAATCTCATCCAGTTTAAACTTAGTAATATTGCGACAATCCTTGGGCCTCGGAATCAGGGAGGAAGGAGCATAAAATGTGTGACAGGGTTTACAGTTCCTGGTCACTCATCTTGCTGAAGTGAACGTCAGGTGAAGTCTGCCATCTCTTTCTGCCTGGCCTCAAATTCGAAATAAAGACTGCTGACATTCATGGAATTGTATCTCAGAAAATCACTGCCATCTGAGGAAGAGGAAATAAGTTGGCAATACACAACATCCTGATACCTGCAGGCTTGAGTGTTGGTATGAGAGCTCAGAACATCCTTTGGTGCCCAAAAACATTTCTGTTCCAAGGGCTTTTCCAGATGAGTTGGCAATGCCTATGTCATCCACAGTCAGTGGCAGAGGCCTCTTACAATGTGTTCTTTGTTTCCTGCCTTGCAATGAACATCACAGAGAGAACAACTGACTAACTCAACCAGTAGACACTACAGGCACAATATTGCATTTGGCATACAAAGAATTTCAATGATGAAAGTTTGGGTTTAATGGATGATCTCCATCTAAAAGTGCTCAGTATTAAAATTAATTTGAACAGGCTTCTGGATTCATTATCTCACAATTAATTGAAATTTCAACAACTTGAGTTTTAGTTCTATTTTCTCCATTTGCCAAATCTCTTGCTGAGCAACCAACCATTCTTTGGGGTGAATGGAGTGATAATATCCCTGCCAATGGTACATATCCTTTACTGGAGCTATGATTTTCTTTTCACTTATTTACCACCAACTACTGTCCTCCTTCCTGAGAGCACTGATCTTTAGCACCTTGCCCAAATTGAATTGTCTTTATTCAAAGAAGGTTGGAGAGGTCACTGTTTCCTTTACTATTCCCACTTTTCCAATGGTCACAACAATTTTTAAATTTAACCAGGCTAGTTATATGGCCCATTATACTGGTCTCAGATAGTGTCAAGTCCGCACTAAGAAAGTCTTGAGTTGCTAGATCTGTCTGAAGTCTGTCACAGTGACAGTGTCACACAACACAATGTAAGGTATTGACAGTGTGAAGGCAGGACTTCATCTCCATCAGGACTGTGCAGTGATCACTCCTACTGATGCTGTCATGGACAGAGGCATTTACAACAGGCAGCTTGGTGAGGATGACATTAAATATGTTTTTGTCTCTTGTGGGTTCCTTCATCACCTGTCATAGACCCATTCTCGCAGCAATGTCTTTTAGGACTCTACCAGCTTAATCAATAGTGCTACTGCTGAGCCACTCTTGATGGCTCCCACTCAAAATCTCCTAATTAGAGTACATTCTGCACCCTTGTCACATTCAATGCTTCATCCAAGTATTGTTCAACATGGAGGAGTGCACAGTCATCAGCTGAGGGAGGACAGTAAATGATAATCAACAGAAGTTTCCTTGCCCATGTTTGACTTGATGAAGTAAGTTGTGAAAAGGATGTAAGAAGGCTACAAAGGGATCTAGATTGGTTAAGTGAGTAGAAAAAGATATAGCAAATGCAATTTAATGTAGGAAACTATGAAATTGTCCATTTTGGCAGGAACGAATTGTTTTAAAGCATATTACCTAAATGCTGAGTGTTTGTAGAGCTCGGAGATAGAGGAGGATCTGGGTGTTCTTGTGCATGCATCACCAAAGGTTAATATGCAGGTACAGCAAGTAATTAGAGAAACTAACAGAATGTAATTGTTTATTGTGAAGGTAATTGAATGCTAAGGTAGAGAGGTTATGCTTCAATTGTACAGGGCATTGGTAAAACCACATCTACAGTACTATGCAGAGTATTGAGCTCCTTACCTAAGAAAGGATATAAATGCCTTGGAAGCAGTTCAGAGACGGTTAACTAAACAAGTTGTTTTGTTGAAGAAAGTTTGCACGTGTATCCATTAGAGCTTTGAAGAGTCGTACATGGATTGATGAAACAAAATCCTGAGGGGTCTTGACAGGTTGCATATGGAGAGGAAAGGAAACATCTAGCTGAAGAATCTAGAATTAAAGGTCATCCAATGAAGACAGAGCTTACAAAGAATTAGAATTCTTCCTCAAAGTGACATTGAAGCAGAACCTATGAATATTTTTTAAGGTTGAGGCAGATAGATTCATGGTAAATAAGGAGGTGAATAATAATGAAATTTTGATAGAAAATGCAAATTCCTCTTTTTCCTCAGCATGGGACTGTAGCAAAGCTTTATAGTATATTATTATTTGGGAATATGGGTTATAAAGTAAAGGTAGGTAAGCAGGCATTTGGGCTCCTGGGCCCGTGCAAACCAGTCATTTCTTCCCTTCTTTACTTACTCTG